>NW_024061320.1:372895-435395 GCF_016432855.1 Salvelinus namaycush | reverse complement strand
CCAGTAGGGAAGGGTTGGATGACGTGGTCTCCTAGTCAGTAGGAGGTGGATGATGTGTTCTCTCTAGTCAGTAGGAGGTGGATAGTGTGTTCCCTAGTCAGTAGAGGGGATGGTGTGTTCTTCGATAGTCAGTAGGAGTGGTTATTGTGTTTTCTCCAGTCAGTAGAGGGTGGATGGTGTGTTCCTAGTCAGTAGGAGGTGGATGGTTTTGTGTTCTCCTAGTCAGTAGGAGGTTGGTATGTGTGTTCTCCTAAGTCAGTAGGAGGTGGATGGTGTGTTCTTAGTCAGTAGGAGGTGGATTGGTGTGTTTTCCTAGTCAGTCGGTGTGTCGGAGGTGTGTTCTAGTCAGTAGGAGGTGGATGGTTGTGTTCTAGTCGTAGGAGGTGGATGGTGTGTGCTCCTAGTCAGTAGGAGGTGGATGGTGTGTTCTACCGAGTCAGTCGGAGGTGGATGTGGTGTTCTCCTAGTCAGTAGGAGGTGGATGGTGTGGTTCTCACTAGTGAGTGAGGAGGTGATGGGTTGTGTTCTCCGAGGTAGCACGTAGGAGGTGGAGGGTGTGTTTCTTCATAGTCAGAGGAGGTGGATGGTGTGTTCTCTAGTCAGTAGGAGGTGGATGGTTGCTGTTATCGCATAGTAGGAGGTGGATGTGGTGGGTTCTCTAGTCAGTAGGAGTTGTGATGGTAGGTTCTCTCTTTTAGTCAGTAGGAGGTGGATGGTAGTTCTCCTGTAGTCAGTATGGAAGGTGGATGATGTGTTTCTCCTAGTCAGTAGGAGGGCTGGATTGGGTGTAGGTTCTCTAGGTCAGTAGGAGGTGGATGAGTGTTTCCGTAGGTACATTTAGGAGGTGGATGGGCTGTTCTCTAGTCAGTAGGAGGTGGATGGGGTGTTTCCTAGGTCAGTAGGAGGTGGACTGATGGTTCTCCTAGTCAGTAGCGAGGTGAGGTGTGTTCTCTAGTCAGTAGGCGGTAGATGGTGTGTTCTCCCTTAGTCAGTAGGGAGTGGAGTGGTGTGTTCTCCTAGTCAGAGGAGGTGGATGGTTGTGGTTCTTCCTAGTTCAGTAGGAGGTGGACTGGAAGAAGCGGGGTTTGAGGGGGTTGCGGAGGTGGGTGTTAGTTTTGCTTTTTTCATCTCTTTCTCTTTTTTCCTTGTGTCTTTTATTTTGTTGTTTTTGCTTCCTTCTTTATTTTTTTTTTATATAGGTTTTGTTTTTCACTAGTTTTTATCTTCTTCTGTGCTGTCGGCGTGGGTTGGAGAACTAGGGGCGCCGCGGGGAGTTTTTTTATGATGATGTAGTTTTTTTTTTTATTAGTTTCTTTGTTTGTGTTATGTTTTTTCTTTTTTATGTTGTATTGTCTCTCTGGGTTTTGTTTGTCTGTTGTTAGTTGTTTTTTGTTTCGGGTGTTGTTGGGGTTTACTGTTTTTTTTGTTATTCTATGTTTTTTGTTTCTTTTATTGTTTTTGGGTTTATGTTGTGTTGTTTGTGTTGTTTTTGTTTTTTCATTGGTTGTTCTTTTTTTTTGTTTGTACTGTTGTTGTTTTTGTTGTCTGTTATTTGTTTCTTCGTTTTTTTTGGTTTTTGCTTTTGTTTTTTTATATGTTTTAGGGTTTGGTGTGTTTATTTGGCAGAACGTGGGGGGCGCTTTTTTATTAGCGTTTGATTTTTGTTTCTTCGATGGATTCCTTCTGATTACTTTCTACTTTTTGGTTGTTTTAGATTTGGTTGCTGATTTCGGTCTGGGATTTTGCTTATCTATGGGGGGCTTTTTTTTTATTTTTTTTTTGTTTTCGTATCATTTATTATTTGTCCTTACTTTTTTCTCTCTTATCTTGTTTTCTGTCGGTTGTTTTTGTCTTTTTGGCGAGGGCTTGAGGGGGGGTGGCGGCTGGGTTATGGGGGTCTTACGAAATATGTTTTGGTATTTTTGTTTCTTTACTTCTCTTTTTTTGTGGTTTGGCGTCTTGTGATTGGTCATGATGCTTTTTTGCTATTCTTGATTTGTACTTTTTCTTTTTAGTATTTTTTGTGTCTTTCTCTTTTATTTTTGGGGTGCGGGGGATGGGGGGGGGTCGAGGGGGGGACTTTTTTTGGATTTTGAATTTTTTGTTTTTTCTTATTTCTTGTTCCTTTTTTTTCTTTATTCTTCTGCTTTTGTTCCCTAGGTGTGCGGGTCGGGCGTCACGGGTGGGGGGGGGGGCGGGGGGGGGTGCCGAGCTGGGGAGGGGGGGCTGGCAGGGGCGCGGACGGGACGATGGCGGGTGGATGAAAGGGCATTGAAGAAATTGAAACGTTGCTGTGGCTTTCAGCATGACAATGATCCCAAAACACACCGCCGGGCAACGAAGGAGTGCTTCGTAAGGAAGCATTTCAGGTCCTGGCTAGTGGTCTAGCCAGTCTCCAGATCTCAAACCCATAGAAAATCTTTGGAGGGGTGAAAGTCCGTGTTGCCCAGCACAGCCCCACAAATCAATTGCATTTTAGAGGAGAATCTGAATGGAGGATGGGCAAAATACCAGAAACAGTGTGTGAAAAACCTTTGAAAGACTACAGAAAACGTTTGACCTCTGTCATTGCCAACCAAAGGGTATTATAACAAAAGTATGAGATAAACTTTGGTATTGACCAAAACTTATTTCCACCAATTGTTGCAATATAAATTCATAAAAAAATCCTACAATGGGATTTGTCGTGGATTTTTTTTCCGTCATTCTTGTACTGTTCATAGTGAAACTGTACCTATGATGAAAATTCACAGGCGCTCTACTCATTCTTTTTAAGTGGGAGAACTTGCACAATTGGTGGCTGACTAGAATACTTTTTTGGTTCCCCTGTATATATTTTATATATATATAAAAAACACCCTCACGTGCACAACCCCACCACCCAAAAACAAAATCTCATCAGGCTAGAAATATCATTCATGTCCCGCACGATCACCAAAAAGTCATTTTTGAAAACTCGTATTGTGAAGCGATGGACATTAGAGCTGTAAACACTGGCCTTCTCCCTAAGCAAGCAGTTGCACAATAATAAACATTGGCCTAAAGGGTTTGTCATAAGTGAGGTAGACATTAGTCATAAAAAGATTGGCATTGTGCTAGAGGGGAGAGATTCTGGAGTGATTTTTCTCAATTGAGTTACAGACAAAACAGAAAAAGACAGATGATACACTTTGAGACCAAATGCATTATTGCCAGAATCCAACTTTTGAAGAGTGGAAAAGTACCCTATGCTTTAGCGCAATAGTGCACTTAGTAGTCCACTACCGTTATAGGTATGCCCTTTCTGTCGCTTTCCGCAAGCTGACGTGGTACAATAGTAAAGAGGGGTACTAGTTAAAGTTCAAACCAGAACCAACGATGAGACACCCCTTTCTCGTGAGGTTGTTTCTTTCCATGTTTTCCCAGGAGGTTTTTCAAAACTTCTTCATCTGCGTACACTGACAGCGACACGCAAACAGTCACTGATCCCCATTCGCAGTGGTATCACCACTGAAAACATGTTCAAAAACCTTCCCAGGTGGGTTACAACAGTAACCCTAGCGCATCTATACATTAGTACATGCTCTGAGTAACATAGTGGTAGGCTTTCACGCCAATACACAACACCCACCCCCCCGCATATCTCTGATATAACCCAACGGGCATCCAGATGGCGTAGTTGCGAGGCGGGCATGCGACCCAGCAATAGAACCGAGTGGCAGCTGTCGTGTACGCTTAGGCGTCAACAGACTGCAGCGCATTCATCTGCAATCGTCAGCAGCGCTTCTTGGAGCAGTAGGGAGGAACTGCACGCGCAAACCCCCCCACCCCCCCCACACACACTAGCGTACACACACACACAATCGTTTTTTTTAAATATAGTGTTGTCTGAGATGAGTGGAAACACTGTTCCCCAAAGTCAAGTGAATCCTTGGATCCTACACCTAGGCACTTTGGTAGGTGTGAAAAGAATGCCATATGTATAAGGAATCGGTAAAAAGCGCATAGCCCAGCGGTAAGGTGAAATTCCCTCCAGAATGGCATCACACTGTTTACAATCCTCTCAGGTCTACACAAGGTGCCTGGGGTTTAGGTGGGGGGATGTCTTCTCTTCTTGTCAAGTGGAATGATGGTACAGACGACCCTTGGAAGTGGCTCCGACGTGTACAGTGTACACACTAATGTTAACCAATAGCTGCCTCCTCACCACCACCCCCAAGACACCGTGCAAAGTTTGTGGGCGGGGGGGGGGGGGTCGAGCACCTGTTTGGTAAACACCCACTCCCAAGCCTTTCAAAAGAGACACAGCAGATGCCCCATCTAAACATGCATAGGGCTGTGTGTGTGTGTGGGTGTGTGTGTCGTGTGTGTGGTGTGTGTGTGTGTGTCGGGTGTGGTGGTGTTGTGTGTGTGTAGTTGTGTGGGGGGGGGGGTTGATGTCCCAACCCATTATGCAGAGTAGCATTGACAGATGTATGGGAGGCATGGAAAAGGGCCGCCAATTTTTGTCTCTGACGAGGGGTGTGAATAGATCATCTTTTATGTCGGAGGGCATCTCAGCCTCACCTCTCAGAGGGAGGGCAGGTGTTCCATCCTCTCGAGTAACGTCCTTGCCGGTTCACCAGTGACGTGCGTTTGATGGGTCGAGGGCGAGGGCGACGCCTCCTCGGCAGCAGCGTTGCTAGTCGTGGACAGAGTTAATAATAAAGGGAATTCATAATCACAGTCGGAAAGAGAGGGTTTGTCCATGAATATTCAGCGGGGTATCTGGTCGGGCTTCATGCAATGGAGAAAGGCGGAAGCAAGCTATATGCGGAGAGAGGGAGGGATGAGCATGAAGGGCATAAGATGGTTAAGAGAAACACTTGATATAATGGCAATGTGTTGAGACTAACACAACAACCTCCAGCAGTAACGCCAGCCCTTTCTATCCCCGGGACCTTCGCCCCCCCCACCCCTGTGCTGTTTTTGCACGCGCTTCGTTTTGGTGGCCCCCCCCCCCCCCCCCCTCGCAACGGTAAAGACGGATGCCGGTAGGTTTCCAATGTGATTTGACGGGGGGGGCGAGCGAGGGACAGCATGTGTCGAGAGAGCGACCGAGAAGCATAAAAACAGCAAAGCGAGGTTGTTCGAGCTGTAAAAGATCGAGAACATTCAGGGTATAATCGATGTGAGGAAAAACACACGGGAAGTTGACAATGTGAACTTCTCCTGGACGAAAAAAGACTTTAAAAAAAGGGTGTGCTCTGTGATTCTAACAAAATGCGGGCTAAAAAATACCGCCGTGGAATAATAACACCAAGTTAAACTTGTCACTCCGTTCAGCCTCGAACTCAACCCGCAAGGTGTCGCTAGCACGCTTGCTAACTTGTAGCCCTGTGGGTGTTTCCTCGTGTCTCGCTTATGTGTGTGGTGTGGGTGGTGTTATTTTTCTGAAGGCTGTGTGTGAAGTCCATATGAGCAGCTAAGCAACAGCGCCAGCCCACTGAGCCATGTCGAGGAGCCAGGGTGAGGCGAGCACCAGCAGAACATGAAGGTGATCAACGACCAAGCACACCAGAGGACACGCCAGAATCCTTCCACAGCCTTCTGCCATTGAGAGTAAGGTCGCGCACGCAGGGCTTGTCAGAAGAGAAGAGAGCAAGGGGACAAAGCTGAAATGCCACAGTAAACAACTACAGTCATCTGCGAGCAAGTCGAAAATGGCAGCGAGCCACAGCTCTCTGCATGCTCAACACCAGTCTGATGAAGGGACTTATTAAAGAGTAGAAAAAAAATGTGTGTACCCAGCCGTAGCCATAGAAACCATGTTCCCTAAACTCGTCCTGAAGAGTTCAGAAGTGCTCGCTGGCTAATCAGAAAACGTCCTATGGCAAGGGGAGAAAAGAGTGAGCGTGAGCCAGCTGACGAGATTTAGAGGGTGAATGTTTATGGATTTCACCAGACAAAATTGCGTCGGGCCTCCAGCTTTATCAGGTGAGAAAATATTAGCCGGCAGCAGAGGAGGGTGATGTCTGTTGTTTTGTTACTGTCTGTTCTGTTGTTTTTTTACTGTGTGTTGTGTTTTGTTGCTGTCTGTTTTTTTGTTGCTGTCTGTTGTTTTGTTGCTGTCTGTTGTTTTGTTACTGTCTGTTGCTTTGTTACTGTCTGTTGTTTTGTTACTGTCTGTTGTTTTGTTACTGTCTGTTTTGTTGTCTGACTGTTTGTTGTTACTGTCTGTTTTGTTGTTACCGTCTGTTGTTTTGTTACTGACTGTTGTTTTGTTACTGTCTGTTGTTTTGTTACTGTCTGTTGTTTTGTTACTGTCTGTTGTTTTGTTACTGTCTGTTGTTTTGTTACTGTCTATTGTTACTGTCTGTTGTTTTGTTCCTGTCTGTTGTTACTGTCTGTTGTTTTGTTACTGTCTGTTGTTTTGTTACTGACTGTTGTGTTGTTACTATCTGTTGTTTTGTTACTGTCTGTTGTTTTGTTACTGTCTGTTGTTTTGTTACTGTCTGTTGTTTTGTTACTGACTGTTGTTACTGTTTGTTACTGTCTGTTGTTTGTTACTGTCTGTTTTGTACTGTCTGTTGTTACTGTCTGTTGTTTTGTTACTGTCTGTTGTTACTGTCTTGTTTTGTTACTGTCTGTTGTTTTGTTACTGTCTGTTGTTTTGTTAATGTCTGTTGTGTTGTTACTGTCTGTTGTTACTGTCTGTTGTTTTGTTACTGTCTGTTGTTTTTTTACTGTCTGTTGTTACTGTCTGTTTTGTTACTGTCTATTGTTACTGTCTGTTGTTTTGTTACTGTCTGTTGTTTTGTTACTGTGTGTTGTTTTGTTGCTGTCTGTTGTTTTGTTGCTGTCTGTTGTTTTGTTGCTGTCTGTTGTTTTGTTACTGTCTGTTGCTTTGTTACTGTCTGTTGTTTTGTTGCTGTCTGTTGTTTTGTTACTGTCTGTTGTGTTGTTACTGACTGTTGTGTTGTTACTGTCTGTTGTGTTGTTACCGTCTGTTGTTTTGTTACTGACTGTTGTTTTGTTACTGTCTGTTGTTTTGTTACTGTCTGTTGTTTTGTTACTGTCTGTTGTTTTGTTACTGTCTGTTGTTTTGTTACTGTCTATTGTTACTGTCTGTTTGTTTTGTTCCTGTCTGTTGTTACTGGTCTGTTGTTTTGTTACTGTCTGTTGTTTGTTACTGACTGTTGTGTTTTTACTGTCTGTTGTTATTTACTGTCTGTTGTTATTTACTGTCTGTTGTTATTTACTGTCTGTTGTTATTTACTGTTTACTGTTTGTTGTTATTTACTGTCTGTTGTTATTTACTGTCTGTTGTTATTTACTGTCTGTTGTTATTTACTGTCTGTTGTTATTTACTGTCTGTTTTTTTTTACTGTCTGTTGTTTTGTTACTGTCTGTTGTTTGTTACTGACTGTCTGTGTTTTGTTACTGACTGTTGTGTTGTTACTGTCTGTTGCTTTGTTACTGTCTGTTGCTTTGTTACTGTCTGTTGTTTTGTTACTGTCTGTTGTTTTGTTACTGACTGTTGTATTGTTACTGTCTGTTGTGTTGTTACTGACTGTTGTTTTGTTACTGTCTGTTGTTTTGTTACTGACTGTTGCTTTGTTACTGTCTGTTGTTTTGTTACTGTCTGTTGTTTTGTTACTGTCTGTTGTTTTGTTACTGTCTGTTGTTTTGTTACTGTCTGTTGTTTTGTTACTGTCTGTTGTTTTGTTACTGTCTGTTGTGTTGTTACTGACTGTTGTTTTGTTACTGACTGTTGTTTTGTTACTGTCTGTTGTTTTGTTACTGACTGTTGTTTTGTTACTGACTGTTGTTTTGTTACTGTCTGTTGTTTTGTTACTGTCTGTTGTTTTGTTACTGTCTGTTGTTACTGTCTGTTGTTTTGTTACTGTCTGTTGTTTTGTTACTGTCTGTTGTTTTGTTACTGTCTGTTGTTACTGTCTGTTGTTACTGTCTGTTGCTTTGTTACTGTCTGTTGTTTTGTTACTGTCTGTTGTTACTGTCTGTTGCTTTGTTACTGTCTGTTGTTTTGTTACTGTCTGTTGTTTTGTTACTGACTGTTGTTTTGTTACTGTCTGTTGTTTTGTTACTGTCTGTTGTTTTGTTACTGTCTGTTGTTTTGTTACTGTCTGTTGTTTTGTTACTGTCTGTTGTTTTGTTGCTGTCTGTTGTTTTGTTGCTGTCTGTTGTTACTGTCTGTTGTTTTGTTACTGTCTGTTGTTTTGTTACTGACTGTTGTGTTGTTACTGTCTGTTGTTTTGTTACTGTCTGTTGTTTTGTTACTGTCTGTTGTTTTGTTACTGTCTGTTGTTTTGTTACTGACTGTTGTATTGTTACTGTCTGTTGTTTTGTTACTGTCTGTTGTTACTGTCTGTTGTTTTGTTACTGACTGTTGTTTTGTTACTGTCTGTTGTTTTGTTACTGACTGTTGTTTTGTTTCTGTCTATTGTTACTGTCTGTTGTTTTGTTCCTGTCTGTTGTTACTGTCTGTTGTTTTGTTACTGTCTGTTGTTTTGTTACTGTCTGTTGCTTTGTTACTGTCTGTTGCTTTGTTACTGTCTGTTGCTTTGTTACTGTCTGTTGTTTTGTTACTGACTGTTGTTTTGTTACTGTCTGTTGTTTTGTTACTGTCTGTTGTGTTGTTACTGACTGTTGTTTTGTTACTGACTGTTGTTTTGTTACTGTCTGTTGTTTTGTTACTGACTGTTGCTTTGTTACTGTCTGTTGTTTTGTTACTGTCTGTTGTTTTGTTACTGTCTGTTGTTTTGTTACTGTCTGTTGTGTTGTTACTGACTGTTGTTTTGTTACTGACTGTTGTTTTGTTACTGTCTGTTGTTTTGTTACTGACTGTTGTTTTGTTACTGACTGTTGTTTTGTTACTGTCTGTTGTTTTGTTACTGTCTGTTGTTACTGTCTGTTGTTTTGTTACTGTCTGTTGTTTTGTTACTGTCTGTTGTTTTGTTACTGTCTGTTGTTACTGTCTGTTGTTACTGTCTGTTGCTTTGTTACTGTCTGTTGTTTTGTTACTGTCTGTTGTTACTGTCTGTTGCTTTGTTACTGTCTGTTGTTTTGTTACTGTCTGTTGTTTTGTTACTGACTGTTGTTTTGTTACTGTCTGTTGTTTTGTTGTTGTCTGTTGTTTTGTTACTGTCTGTTGTTTTGTTACTGTCTGTTGTTTTGTTACTGTCTGTTGTTTTGTTGCTGTCTGTTGTTTTGTTGCTGTCTGTAGTTTTGTTACTGTCTGTTGCTTTGTTACTGTCTGTTGTTGATGTCTGTTGTTTTGTTACTGTCTGTTGTTTTGTTACTGTCTGTTGTTACTCTCTGTTGTTTTGTTACTGTCTGTTGTTTTGTTACTGTCTGTTGTTTTGTTACTGACTGTTGTTTTGTTACTGTCTGTTATTTTGTTGCTGTCTGTTGTTTTGTTACTGTCTGTTGTTACTGTGTTGCTTTGTTACTGTCTGTTGTTTTGTTACTGTCTGTTGTTTTGTTACTGTCTGTTGTTTTGTTACTGTCTGTTACTGTCTGTTGTTTTGTTACTGTCTGTTGTTTTGTTACTGTCTGTTGTTACTGTCTGTTGTTACTGTCTGTTGCTTTGTTACTGTCTGTTGTTTTGTTACTGTCTGTTGTTTTGGTACTGTCTGTTGTTACTGTCTGTTGTTACTGTCTGTTGTTACTGTCTGTTGCTTTGTTACTGTCTGTTGTTTTGTTACTGTCTGTTGTTTTGTTACTGTCTGTTGTTTTGTTACTGTCTATTGTTTTGTTGTTGTCGTTTTGTTACTGTGTTGTTTTGTTACTGTCTGTTGTTTTGTTACTGTCTGTTGTTACTGTCTGTTGTTACTGTCTGTTGCTTTGTTGCTGTCTGTTGTTTTGTTGCTGTCTGTTGTTTTGTTACTGTCTGTTGTTACTGTCTGTTGTTACTGTCTGTTGCTTTGTTACTGTCTGTTGTTTTGTTACTGTCTGTTGTTTTGTTACTGTCTGTTGTTTTGTTACTGTCTGTTGTTACTGTCTGTTGTTACTGTCTGTTGTTTTGTTACTGTCTGTTGTTACTGTCTGTTGTTACTGTCTGTTGCTTTGTTACTGTCTGTTGTTTTGTTACTGTCTGTTGTTTTGTTACTGTCTGTTGTTACTGTCTGTTGCTTTGTTACTGTCTGTTGTTTTGTTACTGACTGTTGTTTTGTTACTGACTGTTGTTTTGTTACTGTCTGTTGTTTTGTTGTTGTCTGTTGTTTTGTTACTGTCTGTTGTTTTGTTACTGTCTGTTGTTTTGTTACTGTCTGTTGTTTTGTTACTGTCTGTTGTTTTGTTGCTGTCTGTTTTGTTACTGTCTGTTGCTTTGTTACTGTCTGTTGTTGATGTCTGTTGTTTTGTTACTGTCTGTTGTTTTGTTACTGTCTGTTGTTTTGTTACTGTCTGTTGTTTTGTTACTGTCTGTTGTTTTGTTACTGTCTGTTGTTTTGTTACTGTCTGTTGTTTTGTTACTGTCTGTTGTTGATGTCTGTTGTTTTGTTGTCTGTTATTTTGTCCCTGTCTGTTGTTTTGTTACTGTCTGTTGTTACTGTCTGTTGTTACTGTCTGTTGTTTTGTCCCTGTCTGTTGTTTTGTTGCTGTCTGTTGTTACTGTCTGTTGTTACTGTCTGTTGTTTTGTTACTGTCTGTTGTTTTGTTACTGTCTGTTGTTACCGTCTGTTGTTTTGTTACCGTCTGTTGTTTTGTTACCGTCTGTTGTGTTGTTACTGTCTGTTGTGTTGTTACTGTCTGTTGTTTTGTTGCTGTCTGTTGTTTTGTTACTGTCTGTTGTTACTGTCTGTTGTTACTGTCTGTTGTTTTGTTACTGTCTGTTGTTACTGTCTGTTGTTACTGTCTGTTGCTTTGTTACTGTCTGTTGTTTTGTTACTGTCTGTTTTGTTACTGTCTGTTGTTACTGTCTGTTGCTTTGTTACTGTCTGTTGTTTTGTTACTGACTGTTGTTTTGTTACTGACTGTTGTTTTGTTACTGTCTGTTGTTTTGTTGTTGTCTGTTATTTTGTCCCTGTCTGTTGTTTTGTTCCTGTCTGTTGTTACTGTCTGTTGTTACTGTCTGTTGTTGTGTTACTGTCTGTTGTTACCGTCTGTTGTTTTGTTACCGTCTGTTGTTTGGTTACCGTCTGTTGTTTGGTTACTGTCTGTTGTGTTGTTACTGTCTGTTGTTTTGTTGCTGTCTGTTGTTTTGTTACTATCTGTTGTTTTGTTGCTGTCTGTTGTTTTGTTACTGTCTGTTGTTTTGTTACTGTCTGTTGTGTTGTTACTGTCTGTTGTTTTGTTACTGTCTGTTGTAACTGTCTGTTGTTTTGTTACTGTCTGTTGTTTTGTTACTGTCTGTTGTTTTGTTCCTGTCTGTTACTGTCTGTTGTTACTGTCTGTTGTTTTGTTACTGTCTGTTGTTTTGTTACTGTCTGTTGTGTTGTTACTGTCTGTTGTTTTGTTACTGTCTGTTGTGTTGTTACTGTCTGTTGTTTTGTTACTGACTGTTGTGTTGTTACTGTCTGTTGTGTTGTTACCGTCTGTTGTTTTGTTACCGTCTGTTGTTTTGTTACCGTCTGTTGTTACTGTCTGTTGTTTTGTTACTGTCTGTTGTTTTGTTACTGTCTGTTGTTTTGTTACTGTCTGTTGTGTTGTTACTGTCTGTTGTGGTGTTACTGACTGTTGTTTTGTTACTGTCTGTTGTTTTGTTACTGTCTGTTGTTTTGTTACTGTCTGTTGTTTTGTTACTGTCTATTGTTACTGTCTGTTGTTTTGTTACTGTCTGTTGTTTTGTTACTGTCTGTTGTTTTGTTACTGACTGTTGTTTTGTTACTGTCTGTTGTTTTGTTACTGTCTATTGTTACTGTCTGTTGTTTTGTTACTGTCTGTTGTTTTGTTACTGTCTGTTGTGTTGTTACTGTCTGTTGTTACTGTCTGTTGTTTTGTTACTGTCTGTTGTTTTGTTACTGTCTGTTGTTACTGTCTGTTGTTTTGTTACTGTCTGTTGTTACTGTCTGTTGTTTTGTTACTGTCTGTTGTTTTGTTACTGTCTGTTGTGTTGTTACTGTCTGTTGTGTTGTTACTGTCTGTTGTTACTGTCTGTTGCTTTGTTACTGTCTGTTGTTTTGTTACTGACTGTTGTTTTGTTACTGACTGTTTTGTTACTGTCTGTTGTTTTGTTGTCTGTTGTTTTGTTACTGTCTGTTGTTTTGTTACTGTCTGTTGTTTTGTTACTGTCTGTTGTTTTGTTACTGTCTGTTGTTTTGTTGCTGTCTGTTTTGTTACTGTCTGTTGCTTTGTTACTGTCTGTTGTTGATGTCTGTTGTTTTGTTACTGTCTGTTGTTTTGTTACTGTCTGTTGTTTTGTTACTGTCTGTTGTTTTGTTACTGTCTGTTGTTTTGTTACTGTCTGTTATTTTGTTACTGTCTGTTGTTGATGTCTGTTGTTTTGTTGTTGTCTGTTATTTTGTCCCTGTCTGTTGTTTTGTTACTGTCTGTTGTTACTGTCTGTTGTTACTGTCTGTTGTTACTGTCTGTTGTTTTGTCCCTGTCTGTTGTTTTGTTGCTGTCTGTTGTTACTGTCTGTTGTTACTGTCTGTTGTTTTGTTACTGTCTGTTGTTACCGTCTGTTGTTTTGTTACCGTCTGTTGTTTTGTTACTGTCTGTTGTGTTGTTACTGTCTGTTGTTTTGTTGCTGTCTGTTGTTTTGTTACTGTCTGTTGTTACTGTCTGTTGTTACTGTCTGTTGTTTTGTTACTGTCTGTTGTTACTGTCTGTTGTTACTGTCTGTTGCTTTGTTACTGTCTGTTGTTTTGTTACTGTCTGTTGTTTTGTTACTGTCTGTTGTTACTGTCTGTTGCTTTGTTACTGTCTGTTGTTTTGTTACTGACTGTTGTTTTGTTACTGACTGTTGTTTTGTTACTGTCTGTTGTTTTGTTGTTGTCTGTTATTTTGTCCCTGTCTGTTGTTTTGTTCCTGTCTGTTGTTACTGTCTGTTGTTACTGTCTGTTGTTGTGTTACTGTCTGTTGTTACCGTCTGTTGTTTTGTTACCGTCTGTTGTTTGGTTACTGTCTGTTGTGTTGTTACTGTCTGTTGTTTTGTTGCTGTCTGTTGTTTTGTTACTATCTGTTGTTTTGTTGCTGTCTGTTGTTTTGTTACTGTCTGTTGTTTTGTTACTGTCTGTTGTGTTGTTACTGTCTGTTGTTTTGTTACTGTCTGTTGTTACTGTCTGTTGTTTTGTTACTGTCTGTTGTTTTGTTACTGTCTGTTGTTTTGTTCCTGTCTGTTACTGTCTGTTGTTACTGTCTGTTGTTTTGTTACTGTCTGTTGTTTTGTTACTGTCTGTTGTGTTGTTACTGTCTGTTGTTTTGTTACTGACTGTTGTGTTGTTACTGTCTGTTGTGTTGTTACTGTCTGTTGTTTTGTTACTGTCTGTTGTTACTGTCTGTTGTTTTGTTACTGTCTGTTGTTTTGTTACTGTCTGTTGTTTTGTTACTGTCTGTTGTGTTGTTACTGTCTGTTGTGTTGTTACTGTCTGTTGTGTTGTTACTGACTGTTGTTTTGTTACTGTCTGTTGTGTTGTTACTGTCTGTTGTGTTGTTACTGACTGTTGTTTTGTTACTGTCTGTTGTTTTGTTACTGTCTGTTGTTTTGTTACTGTCTATTGTTACTGTCTGTTGTTTTGTTACTGTCTGTTGTTTTGTTACTGTCTGTTGTTTTGTTACTGACTGTTGTTTTGTTACTGTCTGTTGTTTTGTTACTGTCTGTTGTTTTGTTACTGTCTATTGTTACTGTCTGTTGTTTTGTTACTGTCTGTTGTTTTGTTACTGTCTGTTGTTTTGTTACTGACTGTTGTTTTGTTACTGTCTGTTGTTTTGTTACTGTCTGTTGTTTTGTTACTGTCTGTTGTGTTGTTACTGTCTGTTGTTACTGTCTGTTGTTTTGTTACTGTCTATTGTTACTGTCTGTTGTTTTGTTACTGTCTGTTGTTTTGTTACTGTCTGTTGTTTTGTTACTGTCTGTTGTTTTGTTACTGTCTGTTGTGTTGTTACTGTCTGTTGTTACTGTCTGTTGTTTTGTTACTGTCTGTTGTTTTGTTACTGTCTGTTGTTTTGTTACTGTCTGTTGTTTTGTTAC
This sequence comes from Salvelinus namaycush, assembly GCF_016432855.1. Taxonomy (NCBI): domain Eukaryota; kingdom Metazoa; phylum Chordata; class Actinopteri; order Salmoniformes; family Salmonidae; genus Salvelinus; species Salvelinus namaycush. The sequence continues at coordinate 421,282 of NW_024061320.1, read as the reverse complement.
TGTCTATTGTTACTGTCTGTTGTTTTGTTACTGTCTGTTGTTACTGTCTGTTGTTACTGTCTGTTGTTACTGTCTGTTATTTTGTTACTGTCTGTTGTTACTGTCTGTTGTTACTGTCTGTTATTTTGTTACTGTCTGTTGTTTTGTTACTGTCTGTTGTTTTGTTACTGTCTGTTGTTACTGTCTGTTGTGTTGTTACTGTCTGTTGTTACTGTCTGTTGTTTTGTTACTGTCTGTTGTTTTGTTACTGTCTGTTGTGTTGTTACTGTCTGTTGTTACTGTCTGTTGTGTTGTTACTGTCTGTTGTTACTGTCTGTTGTTTTGTTACTGTCTGTTGTTTTGTTACTGTCTGTTGTTTTGTTACTGTCTGTTGTTTTGTTACTGTCTGTTGTTTTGTTACTGTCTGTTGTTTTGTTACTGTCTATTGTTACTGTCTGTTGTTTTGTTACTGTCTGTTGTTACTGTCTGTTGTTGCTGTCTGTTGTTTTGTTACTGACTGTTGTTTTGTTACTGTCTATTGTTACTGTCTGTTGTTTTGTTACTGTCTGTTGTTTTGTTACTGTCTGTTGTTTTGTTACTGTCTGTTGTGTTGTTACTGTCTGTTGTTTTGTTACTGTCTGTTGTTTTGTTACTGTCTGTTGTTACTGTCTGTTGTTTTGTTACTGTCTGTTGTTTTGTTACTGTCTGTTGTTTTGTTACTGTCTGTTGTTTTGTTACTGTCTGTTGTTACCGTCTGTTGTTTTGTTACTGTCTGTTGTGTTGTTACTGTCTGTTGTGTTGTTACTGTCTGTTGCTTTGTTACTGTCTGTTGTTTTGTTGCTGTCTGTTGTTTTGTTACTGTCTGTTGTTTTGTTACTGTCTGTTGTGTTGTTACTGTCTGTTGTGTTGTTACTGTCTGTTGCTTTGTTACTGTCTGTTGTGTTGTTACTGTCTGTTGTTACTGTCTGTTGTTTTGTTACTGTCTGTTGTTACTGTCTGTTGTTTTGTTCCTGTCTGTTGTTTTGTTACTGTCTGTTGTGTTGTTACTGTCTGTTGTTCCTGTCTGTTGTTTTGTTACTGTCTGTTGTTTTGTTGCTGTCTGTTGTTTTGTTACTGTCTGTTGTTTTGTTACTGTCTGTTGTGTTGTTACTGTCTGTTGCTTTGTTACTGTCTGTTGTGTTGTTACTGTCTGTTGTTACTGTCTGTTGTTTTGTTACTGTCTGTTGTGTTGTTACTGTCTGTTGTTACTGTCTGTTGTTTTGTTCCTGTCTGTTGTTTTGTTACTGTCTGTTGTGTTGTTACTGTCTGTTGTTCCTGTCTGTTGTTTTGTTACTGTCTGTTGTTTTGTTACTGTCTGTTGTTACTGTCTGTTGTTTTGTTACTGTCTGTTGTTTTGTTGCTGTCTGTTGTTTTGTTACTGTCTGTTGTTTTGTTACTGTCTGTTGTTTTGTTGCTGTCTGTTGTTTTGTTGCTGTCTGTTGTTTTGTTACTGTCTGTTGTTACTGTCTGTTTTGTTGCTGTCTGTTTTGTTACTGTCTGTTGTTACTGTCTGTTGTTTTGTTCCTGTCTGTTGTTACTGTCTGTTGTGTTGTTACTGTCTGTTGTGTTGTTACTGTCTGTTGTTGCTGTCTGTTGTTTTGTTCCTGTCTGTTGTGTTGTTACTGTCTGTTGTGTTGTTACTGTCTGTTGTTTTGTTGCTGTCTGTTGTTGCCGTCTGTTGTGTTGTTACTGTCTGTTGTTTTGTTGCTGTCTGTTGTTTTGTTGCTGTCTGTTGTTTTGTTACTGTCTGTTGTTACTGTCTGTTGTGTTGTTGCTGTCTGTTGTTTTGTTACTGTCTGTTGTTACTGTCTGTTGTTTTGTTCCTGTCTGTTGTTACTGTCTGTTGTGTTGTTACTGTCTGTTGTGTTGTTACTGTCTGTTGTTGCTGTCTGTTGTTTTGTTACTGTCTGTTGTGTTGTTACTGTCTGTTGTTGCTGTCTGTTGTTTTGTTCCTGTCTGTTGTGTTGTTCCTGTCTGTTGTGTTGTTACTGTCTGTTGTGTTGTTACTGTCTGTTGTTGCTGTCTGTTGTTTTGTTACTATCTGTTGTTTTGTTACTGTCTGTTGTGTTGTTACTGTCTGTTGTGTTGTTACTGTCTATTGTTGATGTCTGTTGTGTTGTTACTGTCTGTTGTTACTGTCTGTTGTGTTGTTACTGTCTGTTGTTACTGTCTGTTGTTACTGTCTGTTGTGTTGTTACTGTCTGTTGTTACTGTCTGTTGTTACTGTCTGTTGTTGATGTCTGCTGGAACTACTGGGGATCCATAATAAATACAAACTTCCTGTCCTGATAATTCCATGTAAAGTCTTAATCTTTTTTAAGAACAGCCAAAGCTGCCATTTCCTCATTCCTTCTCTCTTGCGTCCTTCAGGAAAAAGACTCCTCTTCTGAAATCATAACAGTTTGGAAATAGAGGTTTCTATTTGAACGTGATAGAAAAGGTTGCTGATGGCTTTCGCATGTTTATCAGCAGACTGCGTTGTCGGAACTAGAAGCACAAGCATTTCACTACACTCGCATTAACATCTGCTAACCATCTGTATGTGACCAATAACATCTGCTAACCATGTGTATGTGACCAATAACATTTGATTTGATATTAGAGTACAAACACACACACACACACACACACACACACACACACACACACACACCTCCCCCACAGCTAGCCACGGTAAGCCTTCCCTGGCACTCAGGCCACACAAACACATATTAAATATAATATAAACTGGGTGGTTCCAGCTCTGAATGCTGATTGGCTTTGCTGCTCTAATTACATTGGTAACTAGTTTATAACAGCAATAAGGCACCTCTGAGGTTTTGTGGTATGTGGCCAATAAAGCCACGGTTAAGGGCGTTATCCGAGCACTCCGTGTTGCGTCGTGCTTAAGAACAGCCCTTAGCGGTGGTATATTGGTCGTATACCACACCCCCTCGTGCTTTATTGTTTAAGTATCATGTGGTATAAATACTATAATATTCACTATAGTGTTTAAGTTTTATGATCTTTGACATAGAAATGGAAACTTATAGAAGAAATACTGACAGAGCAGATGTTCTATAACAGTCAGACAGGCAGGAAGGAAGGATCGGGGTCTGAACAGAGAGTTCTCTATAACCTGTAGGAAGGAAGGATCGGGGTCTGAACAGAGAGTTCTCTATAACCTGTAGGAAGGAAGGATCGGGGTCTGAACAGAGAGTTTTCTATAACCTGTAGGAAGGAAGGATCGGGGTCTGAACAGAGAGTTCTCTATAACCTGTAGGAAGGAAGGATCGGGGTCTGAACAGAGAGTTTTCTATAACCTGTAGGAAGGAAGGATCGGGGTCTGAACAGAGAGTTTTCTATAACCTGTAGGAAGGAAGGATCGGGGTCTGAACAGAGAGTTTTCTATAACCTGTAGGAAGGAAGGATCGGGGTCTGAACAGAGAGTTCTCTATAACCTGTAGGAAGGAAGGATCGGGGTCTGAACAGAGAGTTCTCTATAACCTGTAGGAAGGAAGGATCGGGGTCTGAACAGAGAGTTCTCTATAACCTGTAGGAAGGAAGGATCGGGGTCTGAACAGAGAGTTCAGATAGTTTTCTATAACCTGTAGATTATGTTTTGACACAATTTTAATAAATGAATAAGAAATTCAAAGCTGAAATGTCTTGAATCAATAAGTATTCAACCACTTTGTTACAGCAACCCTCAATACGTTCAGGAGTCTAAATGTACCCCATCTCTGTACTCCCACAACTACAATTATCTGTAAAGTCCCTTAGTCGAGCAGTGAATTTTAAACACAGATTCAACCACAAAGACCAAGGAGGTTTTCAAATGCCTTCACAAAGAAGGGCCCAGTATTGATAGAAAGAAAGCAGACATTGATCATCCCTTAGATCACGGTGAAGTTATTAATTACACACTGGATGGTGTATCAATACACCCAGTCACTACAGAGATACAGGCGTCCTTCCTAACTCAGTTGCCGGAGAGGAAGGAAACCGCTCAGGGATTTCACCATGAGGCCAATGGTGACTTTAAAACCGTTGCAGTGATAGGAGATCAACAACATTGTAGTGACTCCACGATACTAACCTAAATGACAGAGTGAAAAGAAGTAAGACTGTACAGAATAAACAAATTCAAAATCATGCATCCTGTTTGCAACAAGGCACGAAAGTAAAACTGCAACAAAAAAAATGCCAAAGAAATTAACTTTTTGTCCTGAACACAAAGCATTACACTTCACAAAGTAACCCCATTATATACTGTGGCTCTGTGAGGGGGTCATATACTCAACTGCTGCTATAACTGACAAGGATTTCACTTAAAGGTCACGTAAAGGCCTCATTCTACAGACTCAGGCTATAGCCTGATTCCCACTGGGTCACATTAAACACAATGTAGGTAGCAATGTAACCTTCCCTCCCTCTTCTTTCCCTCCTACTTGTCATTCCATGTACTGTCTGAGTAGTTAACTCAATGTTGAGTTGACCTCCCTCTCTTAAAACACAAGGGAGGGAGAGGGGGGAAAGGGAGGGAGAGGGGGGGAAACGAGGGAGTGAGGCGGAGAGGGTGAGGGGACAGGGGAGGGGAGAGAGGGAGGGGGGGAGAGGACGAGAGGGAGAGGGGACTGGGGAGGGGGAGGGAGAGGACAAGGTGTGAGAGGGGACAGCGGGGGGGAGAGGGAGAGAGGGAAGGAGGGAGAGAACAAGGTGGGAGAGTGGGGACTGGGGAGAGGACAGGGGAGAGAGGGAGAGAGGGGGGGGGGGGAGAGGAGGAGGTGGGAGAGGATGAGGTGGGAGAGGGGACAGGGGAGGGGAGAGAGGGAGGGGGGGAGAGGACGAGAGGGAGAGGGGACTGGGGATGGGGAGGGAGGGGAGGGAGAGGAGAGGAGGAGGTGGGAGAGGGGACAGCGGAGGGGGAGAGAGGGAGGAAGAGGACGAGGTGGGAGAGGAGAAGGTTTAGAGGGAGAGAAAGGACACCTTTAGTCCACACTAGAGGGTCAGATATCACGGTCTCCACTGTGCTGCTACTGTAGAGCTGCTGTGAATAGGAGGGAGAGGGGGATGAGAGGAGGGAGAGGGGGATGAGAGGAGGAGAGGAGGAGAGGTCAGGCTGCTACTGTAGAGCTGCTGTGAATAGGAGGGAGAGGGGGATGAGAGGAGGGAGAGGGGGATGAGAGGAGGGAGAGGGGGATGAGAGGAGGAGAGGAGGAGAGAAGGAGAGGTCAGGGTGCTACTGTAGAGCTGCTATGAATAGGAGGGAGAGGGGGATGAGAGGAGGGAGAGGGGGATGAGAGGAGGAGAGGGGCTGAGAGGAGGAGAGGAGGAGAGGTCAGGCTGCTGAAATAATGTCCAATAGATGTGGATAGGGATGGAGCGATGGATGGAGGGAGGAAGCAGGTGAAAAGCGAGAGGCGAGAGAGAGGGAGGAGGTTGCAAGGGGTGGAGGGGGTTTCCCTCTTTCTCTCAAAGCCAGGAAAGCATTCCTCCGTCTGTTACTAAAGCTTATCGGGTTCCGAGAGGGACTGTGGGAGATGCTCGACTAGCTGGGAAACCCAGGGCTGAAACACTAAAGGGTCTCTCTTTAGATGCCCCCCACCTCTGTTCACTCACTGTGTGTGTGTGTGTGTGTGTGCGTGCGTGCGTGCGTGCGTGCGTGTGTGTGACCAGTGAATACCCAGCAGTGCAGAGTAAGAGTGTCAGAGCTTCCGAGAGCGAGGCTGAAATAACACCCCATTACCTACAGTATGTAGTGTACTACTGTTGACCAGGGTCCATAGGGCTCCGGTCGAAATTAGTGCACTCTATAGGGAATAGGGTGCCACTTGGGACGCAGGCAGACAAAGACAGAAGCTCTGGGAAGTCGCCAGCTGGGAGGCGAGAGCAGAGACAGATTAGAGGCAAGGGCCTCAGAGGTTCTCCAATGCTTCTCTTTCAGATTTCTTCTGTGTGATCGGACGGATTGTTTGTGTGTGTGATGGTCCCAGACTGTGTGTGTGATGGTCCCAAAGAGAGAGACTGTATGTGTGTGTGTGTGTGATGGTCCCAAAGCGAGAGAGAGAGTGTGTGTGTGTGGGGGGGGGGACATACTGGTTCCTGCTTCTCATCCAGAGTAAATTAAACATCAAATGGAACCCTATTCCCTATGTAGAGTGCACTACTTTAGACCAGAGCCTTATAGAACCCTATTCCCTATATAGTGCACTACTTTAGACCAGAGCCCTATAGAACCCTATTCCCTATATAGTGCACTACTTTAGACCAGAGCCCTATAGAACCCTATTCCCTATATAGTGCACTACTTTAGACCAGAGCCGTATGGAACCCTATTCCCTACATAGTGCCCTACTTTAGACCAGGGCCCTATGGTATGGACTGTGGTAGTGCACTGTGTAGGGTGCCATTTGGGATACACCTTGATAACACCCCAGAGGAGATATCAGCAACATTTCCCAGAAAAAAGAAACAAGTATTCTTACTATTCAGACTGAAAACCACTAGATGGTTCTACCAACACCCAGAAGGTTCTACATTTTCATTTAGTAAAATAACATTTGTTGAAACAGTTTTATAATATATATTTTTTCCCATTGAGTGAGGATTATAGACAGCTACTTCCTCATTAGTTCAGTTTGGTCTGTAGACGTTACTCGTATCAACACAGAGCTCTAACATCGGTGATCTCTTTCCACCCACGTGTCAGACATCACCATGAACGACATAAACTGGGGTTCATTTACTCAATGTGACAGAAAACATCTCAATCATTGACACAGAAAGCGTGACTCAACTGTGGTAATCATGATCACACAGGCATCCACAACCCCAATAATACATCTATCAGTTTACTTACCTTCTACCGTGACAGTGTTTATCAGTTTATTTACCTTCTACTGTGACAGTGTTTATCAGTGTATTTACCTTCTACTGTGACAGTGTTTATCAGTTTATTTACCTTCTACTGTGACAGTGTTTATCAGTGTATTTACCTTCTACTGTGACAGTGTTTATCCGTTTATTTACCTTCTACCGTGACAGTGTTTATCAGTTTATTTACCTTCTACTGTGACAGTGTTTATCAGTTTATTTACCTTCTACCGTGACAGTGTTTATCAGTTTATTTACCTTCTACTGTGACAGTGTTTATCAGTGTATTTACCTTCTACTGTGACAGTGTTTATCAGTTTATTTACCTTCTACTGCGACAGTGTTTATCAGTTTATTTACCTTCTACTGTGACAGTGTTTATCAGTTTATTTACCTTCTACTGTGACAGTGTTTATCAGTTTATTTACCATCTACTGTGACAGTGTTTATCAGTTTATTTACCTTCTAATGTGACAGTGTTTATCAGTTTATTTACCTTCTACTGTGACAGTGTTTATCAGTTTATTTACCTTCTACTGTGACAGTGTTTATCAGTTTATTTACCTTCTACTGTGACAGTGTTTATCAGTTTATTTACCTTCTATTGTGACAGTGTTAATCAGTTTATTTACCTTCTACTGTGACAGTGTTTATCAGTTTATTTACCTTCTACTGTGACAGTGTTTATCAGTTTATTTACCTTCTACTGTGACAGTGTTTATCAGTTTATTTACTGGCTACTGTGACAGTGTTTATCAGTTTATTTACTGGCTACTGTGACAGTGTTTATCAGTTTATTTACCTTCTACTGTGACAGTGTTTATCAGTTTATTTACTGGCTACTGTGACAGTGTTTATCAGTTTATTTACCTTCTACTGTGACAGTGTTTATCAGTTTATTTACCTTCTACTGCGACAGTGTTTATCAGTTTATTTACCTTCTACTGTGACAGTGTTTATCAGTTTATTTACCTTCTACTGTGACAGTGTTTATCAGTTTATTTACCTTCTACTGTGACAGTGTTTATCAGTTTATTTACCTTCTACTGTGACAGTGTTTATCAGTTTATTTACTGGCTACTGTGACAGTGTTTATCAGTTTATTTACTGGCTACTGTGACAGTGTTTATCAGTTTATTTACCTTCTACTGTGACAGTGTTTATCAGTTTATTTACTGGCTACTGTGACAGTGTTTATCAGTTTATTTACCTTCTACTGTGACAGTGTTTATCAGTTTATTTACCTTCTACCGTGACAGTGTTTATCAGTTTATTTACCTTCTACCGTGACAGTGTTTATCAGTTTATTTACCTTCTACCGTGACAGTGTTTATCAGTTTATTTACCTTCTACCGTGACAGTGTTAATCAGTGTATTTACCTTCTACCGTGACAGTGTTTATCAGTTTATTTACCTTCTACCGTGACAGTGTTTATCAGTTTATTTACCTTCTACCGTGACAGTGTTTATCAGTTTATTTACCTTCTACTGTGACAGTGTTTATCAGTTTATTTACCTTCTACCGTGACAGTGTTTATCAGTTTATTTACCTTCTACTGTGACAGTGTTTATCAGTTTATTTACCTTCTACTGTGACAGTGTTTATCAGTTTATTTACCTTCTACTGTGACAGTGTTTATCAGTTTATTTACCTTCTACTGTGACAGTGTTTATCAGTTTATTTACCTTCTACTGCGACAGTGTTTATCAGTTTATTTACCTTCTACTGTGACAGTGTTTATCAGTGTATTTACCTTCTACTGTGACAGTGTTTATCAGTTTATTTACTGGCTACTGTGACAGTGTTTATCAGTTTATTTACTGGCTACTGTGACAGTGAGAGAACAAAGTCTTTCTCGGGAAAGACTGAGGATCTGTGAAAAAGACTCTGATAAACCACTTGTTTACAGAAAACCTTCATGTATTTCCCTGTTAGCTGGACAAGAGGATTTGTTAGTCAAACATCCCACTTGTGTTTCATTTCCAAACTGTGTCACATAAACACCTAGAGACAATGGTGCAATGGTCTCTGGGATCAGCTGTTCTAAAACCTTAAATCTGGGGTTCGAGGTTGATTCCACACGGATGTTATTCTCCCCATAGAGATCCTATATAATTACTAGAGAGACTATGTCATAAACCCTCACAGTTGCAGAATGGTATGAAAATTGCCATTGTGGTCAGGGAGAAATCCAAACCAGTCTAATTGGATTGAACGGCAGTTTAGGCATAGGAAATGCATTCCCTGTCTACCATTCTACCATAAAGGCCTGATTAGTGGAATGCTGCAGAGATTGTTGTCCTTCTGGAATGCTGTGAGCATTCTCCTCTGCAGATCCTCTCAAGCTCTGTCAGGTTGGATGGGGAGTGTCACTGCACAGCTATTTTCACGTCTCTCCAGAGATGTTTGATCGGGTTCAAGTCCGGGCTCTGGCAGGGCCACTCAAGGATATTCAGTCCCGAAGCCACTCGTGCGTTGTCTTGGCTGTGTCCGAGGGTCGTTGTCCTGTTGGAAGGTGAACCTTCGCCCCAGGCTGAGGTCCTGAGCGCAGTGGACCAGGTTGTCATCAAGGATCTCTCTGTACTTTGCTCCGTTCATCTTTCCCTCGATCCTGACTAGTCTCCCAGTTCCTGCTGCTGAAAAACATCCCCACAGCAGGATGCTGCCTCCACCATGCTTCACCGTATTAATGGTGCCAGATTTCCTCCAGACGTGACGCTTTGCATTCAGGCAAAATAGTTTCATCTTGGTTTCATCAGACCAGAGAATCTTGTTTCTCATTGTGTGAGAGTCCTTTAGGTGCCTTTTGGCAAACTTCAAGCGGGCTGTCATGTGCCATTTACTAAGGAGTGGCTTCCGTCTGGCCACTCTACCATAAAGGCATAATTAGTGGAATGCTGCAGAGATGGCTGTCCTTCTGGAAGGTTCTTCCATCTCCAGAGAGGAACTCTCGAGCTCTGTCAGAGTGACCGTTGGATTCTTGGTCACCTCCCTGATCAAGGCCCTTCTCCCCCGATTGCTCAGTTTGGCCCTTGCAGCCAGCTCTAGGAAGAGTCTTGGTGTTTCCAAACTTCTTCCATTTAAGAATGATGGAGACCACTGTGTTCTTGGGGACCTTCAATGCTACAGGAACCCAGACACAATCCTGTCTCGGAGCTCTACGGACAATTCCTTCGACCTAAATGGCTTGGTTTTTGCTCTGATATGCACTGTCAACTGCGGTGACAAAATGTGGAAAAAGGGAAGGGGTCTGAATACTTACCAAATGAACTGTAATCGACCGTTAATAAACAAACACGTTTAGCATTTCCAGGCCTCGTACAAGCCACTGATGTGCACCTTACGAACATCTACATTAAACAAAATCGGTCAGCCAGTGTGCGATGACTTATTCATACTGGCTGATCATGGTTGACCAACTCCCTGACCTTTTATTCTGTCATAGTAGCTTTCATATCCATTCTAGTATTCTAAGAGTCATAGTAGCTTTCATATCCATTCTAGTATTCTAATTCTAAGAGTCATAATACCTTTCATATCCATTCTAGTATTCTATGAGTCATAGTATCTTTCATATCCATTCTAGTATTCTAATTCTATGAGTCATAGTACCTTTCATATCCATTCTAGTATTCTAATTCCTAATTCTAAGAGTCATAGTAGCTTTCATATCCATTCTAGTATTCTAATTCCTAATTCTAAGAGTCATAGTATCTTTCATATCCATTCTAGTATGCTAATTCCTAATTCTATGAGTCATAGTACCTTTCATATCCATTCTAGTATTCTAATTCCTAATTCTATGAGTAATAGTACTTTTCATATCCATTCAAGTATTCTAATTCCTAATTCTATGAGTCATAGTACCTTTCATATCCATTCTAGTATTCTAATTCCTAATTCTATGAGTCATAGTACCTTTCATATCCATTCTAGTATTCTAATTCCTAATTCTATGAGTCATAGTAGCTTTCATATCCATTCTAGTATTCTAATTCCTAATTCTATGAGTCATAGTAGCTTTCATATCCATTCTAGTATTCTAATTCCTAATTCTATGAGTCATAGTACCTTTCATATCCATTCTAGTATTCTAATTCCTAATTCTATGAGTCATAGTACCTTTCATATCCATTCTAGTATTCTAATTCCTAATTCTATGAGTCATAGTATCTTTCATATCCATTCTAGTATTCTAATTCCTAGTTCTATGAGTCATAGTAGCTTTCATATCCATTGTAGTATTCTAATTCCTAATTCTATGAGTCATAGTACCTTTCATATCCATTCTAGTATTCTAATTCTGAGTCATAATACCTTTCATATCCATTCTAGTATTCTAATTCCTAATTCTATGAGTCATAGTACCTTTCATATCCATTCTAGTATTCTAATTCCTAATTCTATGAGTCATAGTACCTTTCATATCCATTCTAGTATTCTAATTCCTAATTCTATGAGTCATAGTACCTTTCATATCCATTCTAGTATTCTAATTCCTAATTCTATGAGTCGTATCTTTCATATCCATTCTAGTATTCTAATTCCTAATTCTATGAGTCGTATCTTTCATATCCATTCTAGTATTCTAATTCCTAATTCTAAGAGTCATAGTATCTTTCATATCCATTCTAGTATTCTAATTCCTAGTTCTATGAGTCATAGTACCTTTCATATCCATTCTAGTATTCTAATTCCTAATTCTATGAGTCATAGTAGCTTTCATATCCATTGTAGTATTCTAATTCCTAATTCTATGAGTCATAGTACCTTTCATATCCATTCTAGTATTCTAATTCTGAGTCATAATACCTTTCATATCCATTCTAGTATTCTAATTCCTAATTCTATGAGTCATAGTACCTTTCATATCCATTCTAGTATTCTAATTCCTAATTCTATGAGTCATAGTACCTTTCATATCCATTCTAGTATTCTAATTCCTAATTCTATGAGTCATAGTACCTTTCATATCCATTCTAGTATTCTAATTCCTAATTCTATGAGTCGTATCTTTCATATCCATTCTAGTATTCTAATTCCTAATTCTAAGAGTCATAGTATCTTTCATATCCATTCTAGTATTCTAATTATATGAGTCATAGTATCTTTCACATCCATTCTAGTATTATAATTCCTAATTCTATGAGTCATAGTAGCTTTCATATCCATTCTAGTATTCTAATTCTATGAGTCATAGTATCTTTCACATCCATTCTAGTATTCTAATTCCTAATTCTAAGAGTCATGGTATCTTTCATATCCATTCTAGTATTATAATTCCTAATTCTATGAGTCATAGTAGCTTTCATATCCATTCTAGTATTCTAATTCCTAATTCTATGAGTCATAGTAGCTTTCATATCCATTCTAGTATTCTAATTCCTAATTCTATGAGTCATAGTACCTTTCATATCCATTCTAGTATTCTAATTCCTAATTCTATGAGTCATAGTACCTTTCATATCCATTCTAGTATTCTAATTCCTAATTCTATGAGTCATAGTATCTTTCATATCCATTCTAGTATTCTAATTCCTAGTTCTATGAGTCATAGTAGCTTTCATATCCATTGTAGTATTCTAATTCCTAATTCTATGAGTCATAGTACCTTTCATATCCATTCTAGTATTCTAATTCTGAGTCATAATACCTTTCATATCCATTCTAGTATTCTAATTCCTAATTCTATGAGTCATAGTACCTTTCATATCCATTCTAGTATTCTAATTCCTAATTCTATGAGTCATAGTACCTTTCATATCCATTCTAGTATTCTAATTCCTAATTCTATGAGTCATAGTACCTTTCATATCCATTCTAGTATTCTAATTCCTAATTCTATGAGTCGTATCTTTCATATCCATTCTAGTATTCTAATTCCTAATTCTATGAGTCGTATCTTTCATATCCATTCTAGTATTCTAATTCCTAATTCTAAGAGTCATAGTATCTTTCATATCCATTCTAGTATTCTAATTCCTAGTTCTATGAGTCATAGTACCTTTCATATCCATTCTAGTATTCTAATTCCTAATTCTATGAGTCATAGTAGCTTTCATATCCATTGTAGTATTCTAATTCCTAATTCTATGAGTCATAGTACCTTTCATATCCATTCTAGTATTCTAATTCTGAGTCATAATACCTTTCATATCCATTCTAGTATTCTAATTCCTAATTCTATGAGTCATAGTACCTTTCATATCCATTCTAGTATTCTAATTCCTAATTCTATGAGTCATAGTACCTTTCATATCCATTCTAGTATTCTAATTCCTAATTCTATGAGTCATAGTACCTTTCATATCCATTCTAGTATTCTAATTCCTAATTCTATGAGTCGTATCTTTCATATCCATTCTAGTATTCTAATTCCTAATTCTAAGAGTCATAGTATCTTTCATATCCATTCTAGTATTCTAATTATATGAGTCATAGTATCTTTCACATCCATTCTAGTATTATAATTCCTAATTCTATGAGTCATAGTAGCTTTCATATCCATTCTAGTATTCTAATTCTATGAGTCATAGTATCTTTCACATCCATTCTAGTATTCTAATTCCTAATTCTAAGAGTCATGGTATCTTTCATATCCATTCTAGTATTATAATTCCTAATTCTATGAGTCATAGTACCTTTCATATCCATTCTAGTATTCTAATTCCTAATTCTATGAGTCATAGTACCTTTCACATCCATTCTAGTATTCTAATTCCTAATTCTATGAGTCATAGTAGCTTTCATATCCATTCTAGTATTCTAATTCCTAATTCTATGAGTCATAGTAGCTTTCATATCCATTCTAGTATTCTAATTCCTAATTCTATGAGTCATAGTACCTTTCATATCCATTCTAGTATTCTAATTCCTAATTCTATGAGTCATAGTACCTTTCATATCCATTCTAGTATTCTAATTCCTAATTCTATGAGTCATAGTAGCTTTCATATCCATTCTAGTATTCTAATTCCTAATTCTATGAGTCATAGTACCTTTCATATCCATTCTAGTATTCTAATTCCTAATTCTATGAGTCATATTATCTTTCATATCCATTCTAGTATTCTAATTCCTAATTCTATGAGTCATAGTATCTTTCATATCCATTCTAGTATTCTAATTCCTAATTCTATGAGTCATAGTAGCTTTCATATCCATTCTAGTATTCTAATTCCTAATTCTATGAGTCATAGTAGCTTTCATATCCATTCTAGTATTCTAATTCCTAATTCTATGAGTCATAGTATCTTTCACATCCATTCTAGTATTCTAATTCCTAATTCTATGAGTCATAGTACCTTTCATATCCATTCTAGTATTCTAATTCCTAATTCTATGAGTCATAGTACCTTTCACATCCATTCTAGTATGCTAATTCCTAATTCTATGCGTCATAGTACCTTTCATATCCATTCTAGTATGCTAATTCCTAATTCTATGAGTCATAGTACCTTTCATATCCATTCTAGTATTCTAATTCCTAATTCTATGAGTCATAGTAGCTTTCATATCCATTCTAGTATTCTAATTCCTAATTCTATGAGTCATAGTAGCTTTCATATCCATTCTAGTATTCTAATTCGTAATTCTATGAGTCATAGTACCTTTCATATCCATTGTAGTACTCTAATTCCTAATTCTATGAGTCATAGTACCTTTCATATCCATTCTAGTATTCTAATTCCTAATTCTATGAGTCATAGTACCTTTCATATCCATTCTAGTATTCTAATTCCTAATTCTATGAGTCATAGTACCTTTCATATCCATTCTAGTATTCTAATTCCTAATTCTATGAGTCATAGTACCTTTCATATCCATTCTAGTATTCTAATTCCTAATTCTATGAGTCATATTATCTTTCATATCCATTCTAGTATTCTAATTCCTAATTCTATGAGTCATAGTATCTTTCATATCCATTCTAGTATTCTAATTCCTAATTCTATGAGTCATAGTAGCTTTCATATCCATTCTAGTATTCTAATTCCTAATTCTATGAGTCATAGTAGCTTTCATATCCATTCTAGTATTCTAATTCCTAATTCTATGAGTCATAGTACCTTTCATATCCATTCTAGTATTCTAATTCCTAATTCTATGAGTCATAGTACCAAATTCAATCTGTTCACTATAGTATTTCACAACACGACTGCTCCCTGCCAAAGTTCTATTAACGAGTTAGTACAGTAGGCCATTAGGGCCCTGCGTTCAATGACAAGAGGAATCAATTCCTCCCAACTCACTACAGTCTCCAACCAACCAAGCCTTATTCCTTTTAAACAGCTCATCTGTAACAGTGGATCTTCTGCCAGCTCTGACCGCGACACTCCACTTTAGGCACTATCTGTCTGTCTATCTATCGGTCTGTATGTCTGTCTGTCCATCTATCGGTCTGTATGTCCGTCCGTCCGTCCGTCCGTCCGTCCGTCCGTCTCTCTGTCCATCTATCTATCTGTCTCTGTCCATCTATCTGTCCGTCCGTCTGTCTGTCTCTGTCCATCTATCTGTCCGTCCGTCCGTCTCTGTCCATCTATCTGTCTATCTGTCCGTCTATCTATGCATCCATCCGTCTATCTATCCATCCTGCTAGATAGGTTTCCATATTACTGCCCATCTATTATTCATCTATGCTCTGATGGAGCTGCATTGAGCTGGAGAATATAGAATAACAGGTGTCCTCTCAAACCTTAACCTCCTCTGTCCAGTTGACCTGGTGGGTGACCTCTCAAACCTTAACATCCTCTGACCAGTGGGCCTGGTAGATGACCTCTCAAACCTTAACATCCTCTGTCCAGTGACCCTGGTGGGTGACCTCTCAAACCTTAACCTCCTCTGACCAGTGGGCCTGGTAGACGACCTCTCAAACCTTACCCTCCTCTGACCAGTGGGCCTGGTGGGTGACCTCTCAAACCTTAACCTCCTCTGTCCAGTGGCCCTGGTGGGTGACCTGTCAAACCTTAACCTCCTCTGACCAGTGGGCCTCTCAAACCTTAACATCCTCTGACTAGTGACCCTGGTGGGTGACCTCTCAAACCTTAACCTCCTCTGTCCAGTGACCCTGGTAGATGACCTCTCAAACCTTAACCTCCTCTGACTAGTGACCCTGGTGGGTGACCTCTCAAACCTTAACCTCCTCTGTCCAGTGACCCTGGTGGGTGACCTCTCAAACCTGAACTTCCTCTGACCAGAGGCCCTGGTGGGTGACCTGTCAAACCTCCTCTGTCCAGTGACCCTGGACGGGCACATTGAAATGAGAGTGGAGGTGGGCAGATTGTTTCAAATGCCTGTATCCCAAATGGCACCCTATTCTGATGGACTCTGGTCAACGGTGTGCTTTACAAGGGAATACAATAACATTCAGGACGCACGGAATCTGTAAAACGCAGATTCGTGTCCCTGGTGGGTCCAATATAAACACACGAGGAGTCGTGTCCACGGTGGGTCCATTATAAACACACGAGGAGTCGTGTCCCTGGTGGGTCCAATATAAACACACGAGGAGGCGTGTCCACGGTGGGTCCATTATAAACACACGAGGAGTCGTTCCAGGTGGTTCCAATAAAACACCTAGGAGTCGGTGTCCACGGTGGGTCCAATATAACCGACGAGAGTCTGTCCACGTGTGGGTCCAATATAAACACACGAGGAGTCGTGTCCACGGTGGGTCCAATATAAACACACGAGGAGTCGTGTCCACGGTGGGTCCAATATAAACACACGAGGAGTCGTGTCCACGGTGGGTCCAATATAAACACACGAGGAGTCGTGTCCACGGTGGGTCCAATATAAACACACGAGGAGTCGTGTCCACGGTGGGTCCAATATAAATAGCCCCGTGTCCAATCATGGCTGAAGAGCTGCGGCGCTCGCTCCCTTTGTAATCTGCAAAATGACATCTCTCCTCCAGCGGTCTCTATTACAGGAGGACGGGTCGACTTACCCTCCTGAGCCGCTTCGCTGAACTCTACAAATGAGCTTGAGCTGTCAGAGAGACGAGAGGAACACATGGACTGTAGTAACAGACTGATCTGCCTGAGAGGAACACATGGACTGTAGTAACAGACTGATCTGTCAGAGAGGAACACATGGACTGTAGTAACAGACTGAGCTGTCAGAGAGACGAGAGGAACACATGGACTGTAGTAACAGACGGATCTGTCAGAGAGGAACACATGGACTGTAGTAACAGACTGATCTGCCTGAGAGAAGAGAGGAACACATGGACTGTAGTAACAGACTGAGCTGTCAGAGATGAACACATGGACTGTAGTAACAGACGGATCTGTCAGAGAGGAACACATGGACTGTAGTAACAGACTGATCTGCCTGAGAGAAGAGAGGAACACATGGACTGTAGTAACAGACTGAGCTGTCAGAGAGGAGAGGAACACATGGACTGTAGTAACAGACTGAGCTGTCAGAGAGGAACACATGGACTGTAGTAACAGACTGATCTGTCAGAGAGGTACACATGGACTGTAGTAACAGACTGAGCTGTCTGAGAGGAGAGGAACACATGGACTGTAGTAACAGACTGAGCTGTCAGAGAGGTACACATGGACTGTAGTAACAGACTGAGCTGTCTGAGAGGAGAGGAACACATGGACTGTAGTAACAGACTGAGCTGTCTGAGAGGAACATGGACTGTAGTAACAGACTGGGCTGTCGAGAGGAGAGACACATGGACTGTAGTAACAGACTGAGCTGTCAGAGAGGAAAACATGGACTGTAGTAACAGACTGAGCTGTCAGAGAGGACACTGGACTGAGTAACAGACTGAGCTTCGAAGAGAACACATGGACTGTAGTAACAGACTGAGCTGTCAGAGAGGAACACATGGACTGTAGTAACAGACTGAGCTGTCAGAGAGGAGAGGAACACATGGACTGTAGTAACAGACTGAGCTGTCTGAGAGGAACACATGGACTGTAGTAACAGACTGGGCTGTCTGAGAGGAGAGGAACACATGGACTGTAGTAACAGACTGAGCTGTCTGAGAGGAACACATGGCTAGTAAAGATTGCTGTCAGAGAGGACACATGGACTGTAGTAACAGACGGATCTGTCAGAGAGAACACATGGACTGTAGTACACAGACTGAGCTGTCAGAGAGAGGAGGAACACATGGACTGTAGTAACAGACTGAGCTGTCAGAGACGAGAGGAACACATGGACTGTAGTAACAGACTGAGCTGTCAGAGAGGAACACATGGACTGTAGTAACAGACTGAGCTGTCAGAGAGGAACACATGGACTGAAGTAACAGACTGAGCTGTCTGAGAGGAACACATGGACTGTAGTAACAGACTGATTCTGTACAGAGGGAACACATGGACTGTAGTAACAGACTGAGCTGTCAGAGAGACGAAGACACATGGACTGTAGTACAGACTGAGCTGTCAGAAGAGGAACACTGACTGTAGTAACAGACGACTCTGTCAGAGAGGAACACATGGACTGTAGTAACAGACACGTTCTGTCAGAGAGGACACATGGACTGTAGTAACAGACTGAGCTGTCTGAGAGGAACACATGGACTGTAGTAACAGACTGATCTGTCAGAGAGGACACATGGACTGTAGTAACAGACTGAGCTGTCAAGAGAACGAGAGGAACACATGGACTGTAGTAACAGACTGAGCTGTCAGGAGAGGAACACACATGGACTGTAGTAAAGGACTGACTGCTCAGAGAGAAGAGAACACATGGACTGTAGTAACAGACTGATCTGTCAGAGGGAACACATGGACTGTAGTAACAGACTGATCTGTCAGAGAGGAACACATGGACTGTAGTAAACGACGGGCTGTCAGAGAGGAACACATGGACTGTAGTAACAGACTGATCTGTCAGAGAGGAACACATGGACTGTAGTAACAGACTGAGCTGTCTGAGAGGAGAGGAACACATGGACTGTAGTAACAGACTGAGCTGTCTGAGAGGAACACATGGACTGTAGTAACAGACTGATCTGTCTGAGAGGAACACATGGACTGTAGTAACAGACTGATCTGTCAGAGAGGAACACATGGACTGTAGTACGACTGGCTGTCAAGAGGAACACATGGACTGTAGTAACAGACTGAGCTGTCAGAGAGGGAACACTGGACTGTAGTAACAGACTGATCTGTCAGAGAGGAACACATGGACGTAGTAACAGACTGATCTGCTGAGAGGAAACATGGACTGTAGTAACAGACTGATCTGTCAGAGAGGACACATGGACGAGTAACAGACTGAGCTGTCAGAGAGACGAGAGGAACACATGGACTGTAGTAACAGACTGATCTGTCAGAGAAGAACACATGGACTGTAGTAACAGACTGATCTGTCAGAGAGGAACACATGGACTGTAGTAACAGACTGAGCTGTCAGAGAGGAACACATGGACTGAAGTAACAGACTGAGCTGTCAGAGAGGAACACATGGACTGTAGTAACAGACTGAGCTGTCAGAGAGGAACACATGGACTGTAGTAACAGACTGATCTGTCAGAGAGGAACACATGGACTGTAGTAACAGACTGGATCTGTCAGAGAGAGAGAACACATGGACTGTAGTAACAGACTGAGCTGTCAGAGAGAGAAACACATGGACTGTAGTAACAGACTGAGCTGTCAGAGAGACAGAGGAACACATGGACTGTAGTAACAGACTGATCTGTCAGAGAGAACACATGGACTGTAGTAACAGACTGAGCTGTCAGAGGAACACATGGACTGTAGTAACAGACTGATCTGTCTGAGAGGAACACATGGACTGTAGTAACAGACTGATCTGTCAGAGAGACGAGAGGAACACATGGACTGTAGTAACAGACCGAGCTGTCAGAGAGGAACACATGGACTGTAGTAACAGACTGAGCTGTCAGAGGGGAACACATGGACTGTAGTAACAGTCTGAGCTGTCAGAGAGGAACACATGGACTGTAGTAACAGACTGATCTGTCAGAGAGGAACACATGGACTGTAGTAACAGACTGATCTGTCAGAGAAGAACACATGGACTGTAGTAACAGACTGAGCTGTCAGAGAAGAGAGGAACACATGGACTGTAGTAACAGACTGATCTGCCTGAGAGGAACACTGGACTGTAGTAACAGACTGAGCTGTCATGAGAGGAACACATGGACTGATAGTAACGAGACTGATCTGTCAGAAGAAAGAACACATGGACAGTAGTAACAGACTGGATCTGCTGAGAAAGAGAGGAACACATGGAACTGTAGTAACAGACTATCTGCCTGAGAGAAGAGGAAACACATGGACTGTAGTAACAGACTGACTGCCTGAGAGCACATGGACTGTAGTAACAGACTGAGCTGTCTGAGAGGAACACATGGTCTGTAGTAACAGACTGATCTGTCAGAGAAGAACACATGGACTGTAGTAACAGACTGATCTGTCAGAGAAGAACACATGGACTGTAGTAACAGACTGAGCTGTCAGAGAAGAGAGGAACACATGGACTGTAGTAACAGACTGATCTGTCAGAGAGGAACACATGGACTGTAGTAACAGACTGAGCTGTCTGAGAGGAACACATGGACTGTAGTAACAGACTGATCTGTCAGAGAGGAACACATGGACTGTAGTAACAGACTGAGCTGTCAGAGAGACGAGAGGAACACATGGACTGTAGTAACAGACTGATCTGTCAGAGAAGAACACATGGACTGTAGTAACAGACTGAGCTGTCAGAGAGGAACACATGGACTGTAGTAACAGACTGAGCTGTCAGAGAAGAGGAAAACACATGGACTGTAGTAACAGACTGAGCTGTCAGAGAGGAACACATGGACTGAAGTAACAGACTGAGCTGTCAGAGAGGAACACATGGACTGTAGTAACAGACTGAGCTGTCTGAGAGGAACACATGGACTGTAGTAACAGACTGATCTGTCAGAGAAGAACACATGGACAGTAGTAACAGACTGATCTGCCTGAGAGAAGAGAGGAACACATGGACTGTAGTAATAGACTGATCTGCCTGAGAGAAGAGAGGAACACATGGACTGTAGTAACAGACTGAGCTGTCAGAGAGGAACACATGGACTGTAGTAACAGACTGAGCTGTCTGAGAGGAACACATGGACTGTAGTAACAGACTGATCTGTCAGAGAGGAACACATGGACTGTAGTAACAGACGGATCTGTCAGAGAGGAACACATGGACTGTAGTAACAGACTGAGCTGTCAGAGAGGAACACATGGACTGTAGTAACAGACTGAGCTGTCAGAGAGACGAGAGGAACACATGGACTGTAGTAACAGACTGAGCTGTCAGAGAGACGAGAGGAACACATGGACTGTAGTAACAGACTGATCTGTCAGAGAGACGAGAGGAACACATGGACTGTAGTAACAGACTGATCTGTCAGAGAGGAACACATGGACTGTAGTAACAGACTGATCTGTCAGAGAAGAACACATGGACTGTAGTAACAGACTGAGCTGTCAGAGGAACACATGGACTGTAGTAACAGACTGAGCTGTCAGAGAGGAACACATGGACTGTAGTAACAGACTGATCTGTCAGAGAAGAACACATGGACTGTAGTAACAGACTGAGCTGTCAGAGGAACACATGGACTGTAGTAACAGACTGAGCTGTCAGAGAGGAACACATGGACTGTAGTAACAGACTGAGCCATTAAGGCTGCAACATGAGACAGTTCATTGGATAAGAGAGTTCAAATCAGGCAAATAAAAACCAGAGAAATACAGGAGCAACATTTTTATTAGTCTAATAATAAACTATTTGACAAATCTTCCCCATGTCCAGCGGCTGTGCGCTTTACAAAGTGTGTTCGCTAGAGTCCTTGTTGTCAGCATCTTTGAGCAACAAGGCCCTTTTCCTGAATGGTTCACACTTGTTGATATGGAGACACACGTGAACACAGGAAGAGTGTATTTGGTGAAGAGGAGAGAAGGCTTTGTAAAATCCCACTCACTTTCCCAAAGTCTGTTTTTTTTAAAGAAATCCACAGTTGAAAGATTCTGTGGAATCAGGAGGGAACAATGAGGAGGTGGAATCCCCCCGAACAGGATTTCTGGAAAAGTCGCGGGAATTTTGCCACCGGAGAGAAGAAAGATCGGGTGTTTTTGGAGGTCAGATGCGTCGACCTCTGGGATCCTTTGTGGACTCCGTCTGAGGGGGAAACAGGAAACAGACAGTCAGTTCATCAGTTCACCTTGTCATACCACCATCAACCCTGTGTTCAGTTCACACTGCTGTTGTCCAAGATCATCCAGCCATGAGGAGTAAACATCTTTCTGTCAATAAACACACAAGCCTACCGAACATATACGTAGCGCTGGTAACCACGGTAATGACTGCTGTTTGCTCTCTGGGGCTGTTTACTTAACGATAAGGCCCTCAGGCTAGCTACTGACTAACTTTGGAGGGAGGGAGGGAGGGAGGGAGGGAGGGAGGGAGGGAGGGAGGGAGGGAGGGAGGGAGGGAGGGAGGGAGGGAGGGAGGGACTTCCACTGTGAGCTAGGTACTGACTAACTGTGTGGCGGGAGGGAGGACTTGTGGATGGATCTAGTGTGAACGGTCAACGTGGTGGTTCTCAGAACGTGGTATGTGTCCAAAATGGCACTACATTTCCGATACAGTACACTACTTTAGACCAGGGCCCATAGGATTAACCCATAGCAATCTGGTCAACAGAAGCGCACTATCAAGGGAACAGAGGGCCATTTGGGACTAAACTGCTATAGTGTTTACCTGGCCAGGGGTCCAGGTGTAACCTGTCTGTACCGTAACTCAGTCATGTAGTACAGGTGTAACCTGTCTGTACTGTAACCCAGTCATGTGGTGTAGTACAGGTGTAACCTGTCCGTACCGTAACTCAGTCATGTGATGTAGTACAGGTGTGACCTGTCTGTACCGTAACTCAGTCATGTGGTGTAGTACAGGTGTAACCTGTGTCTGTACCGTAACTCAGTCATGTGGTGTAGTACAGGTGTAACCTGTCTGTACCGTAACTCAGTCATGTGGTGTAGTACAGGTGTAACCTGTCCGTACCGTAACTCAGTCATGTGGTGTAGTACAGGTGTAACCTGTCTGTACCGTAACTCAGTCATGTAATGTAGTACAGGTGTAACCTGTCTGTACCGTAACTCAGTCATGTAGTACAGGTGTAACCTGTCTGTACCGTAACTCAGTCATGTAGTACAGGTGTAACCTGTCCGTACCGTAACTCAGTCATGTAGTGTAGTACAGGTGTAACCTGTCTGTACCGTAACCCAGTCATGTAGTACAGGTGTAACCTGTCTGTACCGTAACTCAGTCATGTGGTGTAGTACAGGTGTAACCTGTCCGTACCGTAACTCAGTCATGTAGTACAGGTGTAACCTGTCTGTACCGTAACTCAGTCATGTAGTACAGGTGTAACCTGTCTGTACCGTAACTCAGTCATGTAGTACAGGTGTAACCTGTCTGTACCGTAACTCAGTCATGTAGTACAGGTGTAACCTGTCTGTACCGTAACTCAGTCATGTGGTGTAGTACAGGTGTAACCTGTCCGTACCGTAACTCAGTCATGTAGTACAGGTGTAACCTGTGTCCGTACCGTAACTCAGTCATGTGGTGTAGTACAGGTGTAACCTGTCCGTACCGTAACTCAGTCATGTGGTGTAGTACAGGTGTAACCTGTCCGTACCGTAACTCAGTCATGTAGTACAGGTGTAACCTGTCCGTACCGTAACTCAGTCATGTAGTACAGGTGTAACCTGTCCGTACCGTAACTCAGTCATGTAGTACAGGTGTAACCTGTCCGTACCGTAACTCAGTCATGTGGTGTAGTACAGGTGTAACCTGTCCGTACCGTAACTCAGTCATGTAGTACAGGTGTAACCTGTCTGTACCGTAACTCAGTCATGTGGTGTAGTACAGGTGTAACCTGTCTGTACCGTAACTCAGTCATGTAGTACAGGTGTAACCTGTCCGTACCGTAACTCAGTCATGTGGTGTAGTACAGGTGTAACCTGTCTGTACCGTAACTCAGTCATGTAGTACAGGTGTAACCTGTCCGTACCGTAACTCAGTCATGTGGTGTAGTACAGGTGTAACCTGTCTGTACCGTAACTCAGTCATGTGGTGTAGTACAGGTGTAACCTGTCCGTACCGTAACTCAGTCATGTGGTGTAGTACAGGTGTAACCTGTCTGTACCGTAACTCAGTCATGTGGTGTAGTACAGGTGTAACCTGTCTGTACCGTAACTCAGTCATGTAGTGTAGTACAGGTGTAACCTGTCTGTACCGTAACTCAGTCATGTAGTGTAGTACAGGTGTAACCTGTCTGTACCGTAACTCAGTCATGTAGTGTAGTACAGGTGTAACCTGTCTGTACCGTAACTCAGTCATGTGGTGTAGTACAGGTGTGACCTGTCTGTACCGTAACTCAGTCATGTGGTGTAGTACAGGTGTAACCTGTCCGTACCGTAACTCAGTCATGTGGTGTAGTACAGGTGTAACCTGTCTGTACCGTAACTCAGTCATGTGGTACAGGTGTAACCTGTCTGTACCGTAACTCAGTCATGTAGTACAGGTGTAACCTGTCCGTACCGTAACTCAGTCATGTAGTACAGGTGTAACCTGTCCGTACCGTAACTCAGTCATGTGGTGTAGTACAGGTGTAACCTGTCTGTACCGTAACTCAGTCATGTAGTACAGGTGTAACCTGTCTGTACCGTAACTCAGTCATGTAGTACAGGTGTAACCTGTCCGTACCGTAACTCAGTCATGTAGTACAGGTGTAACCTGTCCGTACCGTAACTCAGTCATGTGGTGTAGTACAGGTGTAACCTGTCCGTACCGTAACTCAGTCATGTGGTGTAGTACAGGTGTAACCTGTCTGTACCGTAACTCAGTCATGTAGTACAGGTGTAACCTGTCTGTACCGTAACTCAGTCATGTGGTGTAGTACAGGTGTAACCTGTCCGTACCGTAACTCAGTCATGTGGTGTAGTACAGGTGTAACCTGTCCGTACCGTAACTCAGTCATGTGGTGTAGTACAGGTGTAACCTGTCTGTACTGTAACTCAGTCATGTGGTGTAGTACAGGTGTCGTGTCCGTACCGTAACTCAGTCATGTGGTGTAGTACAGGTGTAACCTGTCCGTACCGTAACTCAGTCATGTAATGTAGTACAGGTGTAACCTGTCCGTACCGTAACTCAGTCATGTGGTGTAGTACAGGTGTAACCTGTCTGTACTGTAACTCAGTCATGTGGTGTAGTACAGGTGTCGTGTCCGTACCGTAACTCAGTCATGTGGTGTAGTACAGGTGTCGTGTCCGTACCGTAACTCAGTCATGTGGTGTAGTACAGGTGTCCTGTCCGTACCGTAACTCAGTCATGTAATGTAGTACAGGTGTAACCTGTCCGTACCGTAACTCAGTCATGTAGTACAGGTGTTGTGCCCGTACCGTAACTCAGTCATGTAGTGTAGTACAGGTGTAACCTGTCCGTACCGTAACTCAGTCATGTAGTACAGGTGTTGTGCCCGTACCGTAACTCAGTCATGTAGTGTAGTACAGGTGTAACCTGTCCGTACCGTAACTCAGTCATGTGGTGTAGTACAGGTGTCGTGTCCGTACCGTAACTCAGTCATGTAGTACAGGTGTAACCTGTCCGTACCGTAACTCAGTCATGTAGTACAGGTGTAACCTGTCTG
Organism: Salvelinus namaycush; assembly: GCF_016432855.1. Classification (NCBI taxonomy): domain Eukaryota; kingdom Metazoa; phylum Chordata; class Actinopteri; order Salmoniformes; family Salmonidae; genus Salvelinus; species Salvelinus namaycush. Next base: position 395,717 of record NW_024061320.1, on the reverse strand, counting down.
TACCGTAACTCAGTCATGTAGTACAGGTGTAACCTGTCCGTACCGTAACTCAGTCATGTAGTACAGGTGTAACCTGTCCGTACCGTAACTCAGTCATGTAGTACAGGTGTAACCTGTCCGTACCGTAACTCAGTCATGTGGTGTAGTACAGGTGTAACCTGTCTGTACCGTAACCCAGTCATGTGGTGTAGTACAGGTGTAACCTGTCCGTACCGTAACTCAGTCATGTAGTGTAGTACAGGTGTCGTGTCCGTACCGTAACTCAGTCATGACGTGATCAGTCAGTCACAGTCCCTGGCCCTGGGCGGCTGGTAATACTGGACCGTGGGCCGCGTCCTCGTGTTGGTCCGAGGCTGCCCGTCTCCCCTGCGCCGGTACTCTAACCCCTCCTCTTCCTTCTGCCACCACACATACAGACCTACCATCAGTTTGGCCATTTTTAACATCACACTGAATACGATTCTATTCTGACAAGCAGGACCTGATCCTAGATCTGCCCTCTGGCTCAAGACACTGTGAATACAGGCCCTGGTTTATGAGATGATATTAGGTCAGCTGATCTTCCTGAAGGCAAAAACCATGTCGTATCAGCCTATGTGTTCACAACTGAATAATAGGACTTTCTATTAGGCAGAATGTAGGTCCATTCTCAATGAGTCTTTCCTCGTTTCCTTACATCCCTCTCTCCTCTCCTCCTTCTCAAAAACCCATTAGAGGAGACGGTCGAAGGGGGTGGGGGAGGGACCTTGGACATTCTCCTCCAATACGGTTGAGAAGCTGGAGAGCAGAGAGAGGACGTAAGGAATCGTGGAAAGGTGAGTTGAGACAGAGCCAACTTGTAGTCCATAGATACTTACCCAGAAGTCCGTGTTGACAGGTCTGATGTTGTGTAGAAGGACCTCCTCACAGTTTCCATACTCAGTAAAGACCACGACGGCCGTGAGACCAGAGGGATGCACAGCGTCTATCCTGGACCTGTAAAACTAAACACAGAGGTGTCATTACACACAGCGTCTATCCTGGACCTGTAGAACTACACACAGAGGTGTCATTACACACAGCGTCTATCCTGGACCTGTAAAACTACACACAGAGGTGTCATTAAACACAGCGTCTATCCTGGACCTGTACAACTACACACAGAGGTGTCATTAAACACAGCGTCTATCCTGGACCTGTACAACTACACACAGAGGTGTCATTATACACAGCGTCTATCCTGGACCTGTACAACTACACACAGAGGTGTCATTACACACAGCGTCTATCCTGGACCTGTACAACTACACACAGAGGTGTCATTACACACAGCGTCTATCCTGGACCTGTACAACTACACACAGAGGTGTCATTATACACAGCGTCTATCCTGGACCTGTACAACTACACACAGAGGTGTCATTAAACACCGCGTCTATCCTGGACCTGTAGAACTACACACAGAGGTGTCATTAAACACCGCGTCTATCCTGGACCTGGACAACTACACACAGAGGTGTCATTATACACAGCATCTATCCTGGACCTGTACAACTACACACAGAGGTGTCATTAAACACAGCATCTATCCTGGACCTGTACAACTACACACAGAGGTGTCATTACACACAGAGTCTATCCTGGACAACTACACACAGAGGTGTCATTACACACAGCATCTATCCTGGACCTGTAAAACTACACACAGAGGTGTCATTATACACAGCGTCTATCCTGGACCTGGACAACTACACACAGAGGTGTCATTACACACAGAGTCTATCCTGGACCTGTACAACTACACACAGAGGTGTCATTACACACAGAGTCTATCCTGGACCTGTACAACTACACACAGAGGTGTCATTACACACAGCGTCTATCCTGGACCTGTACAACTACACACAGAGGTGTCATTACACACCGCGTCTATCCTGGACCTGTACAACTACACACAGAGGTGTCATTACACACAGAGTCTATCCTGGACCTGTACAACTACACACAGAGGTGTCATTATACACAGCGTCTATCCTGGACCTGTACAACTACACACAGAGGTGTCATTACACACAGCGTCTATCCTGGACCTGTACAACTACACACAGAGGTGTCATTAAACACCGCGTCTTTCCTGGACCTGTACAACTACACACAGAGGTGTCATTACACACAGCGTCTATCCTGGACCTGTACAACTACACACAGAGGTGTCATTACACACAGCATCTATCCTGGACCTGTACAACTACACACAGAGGTGTCATTACACACAGCGTCTATCCTGGACCTGTACAACTACACACAGAGGTGTCATTACACACAGCGTCTATCCTGGACCTGTACAACTACACACAGAGGTGTCATTAAACACAGCGTCTATCCTGGACCTGTACAACTACACACAGAGGTGTCATTACACACAGCGTCTATCCTGGACCTGTACAACTACACACAGAGGTGTCATTAGACACAGCGTCTATCCTGGACCTGTAAAACTACACACAGAGGTGTCATTAAACACAGCGTCTATCCTGGACCTGTACAACTACACACAGAGGTGTCATTACACACAGCGTCTATCCTGGACCTGTAAAACTACACAGAGGTGTCATTACACACAGCATCTATCCTGGACCTGTACAACTACACACAGAGGTGTCATTACACACAGCATCTATCCTGGACCTGTACAACTACACACAGAGGTGTCATTACACACAGCGTCTATCCTGGACCTGTACAACTACACACAGAGGTGTCATTACACACAGCGTCTATCCTGGACCTGTAAAACTACACACAGAGGTGTCATTACACACAGCGTCTATCCTGGACCTGTACAACTACACACAGAGGTGTCATTATACACAGCGTCTATCCTGGACCAATACACACAGAGGTGTCATTAGACACAGCGTACAACCAGTCTAGTCTGTCCAAGAACATTTATGTAAAACTTTGGACAAGTGTTGAAAGTTACATCAAACTCAAGAATGTAAACAGTGTTTAATATCGTCAAATTATTTGCCATTTATTTTAGGAGATTTCAATTTAATTGATTGTTGTCCTCCCATCTATCTAACCATGACTCCAGTGTTAATATAATTGATTGTCCTCCCATCTATCTAACCATGACTCCAGTGTTAATATAGTTGTACCTTGTAATCCTCCCATCTATCTAACCATGACTCCAGTGTTAATATAGTTGTACCTTGTAATCCTCCCATCTATCTAACCATGACTCCAGTGTTAATATAGTTGCACCTTGTAATCCTCCCATCTATCTAACCATGACTCCAGTGTTAATATAGTTGTACCTTGTAATCCTCCCATCTATCTAACCATGACTCCAGCGTTAATATAGTTGTACCTTGTAATCCTCCCATCTATCTAACCATGACTCCAGTGTTAATATAGTTGTACCTTGTAATCCTCCCATCTATCTAACCATGACTCCAGTGTTAATATAGGTGTACCTTGTAATCCTCCCATCTATCTAACCATGACTCCAGTGTTAATATAGTTGTACCTTGTAATCCTCCCATCTATCTAACCATGACTCCAGTGTTAATATAGTTGTACCTTGTAATCCTCCCATCTATCTAACCATGACTCCAGTGTTAATATAGTTGTACCTTGTAATCCTCCCATCTATCTAACCATGACTCCAGTGTTAATATAGTTGTACCTTGTAATCCTCCCATCTATCTAACCATGACTCCAGTGTTAATATAGTTGTACCTTGTAATCCTCCCATCTATCTAACCATGACTCCAGTGTTAATATAATTGTACCTTGTAATCCTCCCATCTATCTAACCATGACTCCAGTGTTAATATAGTTGTACCTTGTAATCCTCCCATCTATCTAACCATGACTCCAGTGTTAATATAATTGTACCTTGTAATCCTCCCATCTATCTAACCATGACTCCAGTGTTAATATAGTTGTACCTTGTAATCCTCCCATCTATCTAACCATGACTCCAGTGTTAATATAATTGTACCTTGTAATCCTCCCATCTATCTAACCATGACTCCAGTGTTAATATAGTTGTACCTTGTAATCCTCCCATCTATCTAACCATGACTCCAGTGTTAATATAATTGTACCTTGTAATCCTCCCATCTATCTAACCATGACTCCAGTGTTAATATAGTTGTACCTTGTAATCCTCCCATCTATCTAACCATGACTCCAGTGTTAATATAATTGTACCTTGTAATCCTCCCATCTATCTAACCATGACTCCAGTGTTAATATAGTTGCACCTTGTAATCCTCCCATCTATCTAACCATGACTCCAGTGTTAATATAGTTGTACCTTGTAATCCTCCCATCTATCTAACCATGACTCCAGTGTTAATATAGTTGTACCTTGTAATCCTCCCATCTATCTAACCATGACTCCAGTGTTAATATAGTTGTACCTTGTAATCCTCCCATCTATCTAACCATGACTCCAGTGTTAATATAGTTGTACCTTGTAATCCTCCCATCTATCTAACCATGACTTCAGTGTTAATATAATTGTACCTTGTAATCCTCCCATCTATCTAACCATGACTCCAGTGTTAATATAGTTGTACCTTGTAATCCTCCCATCTATCTAACCATGACTCCAGTGTTAATATAGTTGTACCTTGTAATCCTCCCATCTATCTAACCATGACTCCAGTGTTAATATAGTTGTACCTTGTAATCCTCCCATCTATCTAACCATGACTCCAGTGTTAATATAGTTGTACCTTGTAATCCTCCCATCTATCTAACCATGACTCCAGTGTTAATATAGTTGTACCTTGTAATCCTCCCATCTATCTAACCATGACTCCAGTGTTAATATAGTTGTACCTTGTAATCCTCCCATCTATCTAACCATGACTCCAGTGTTAATATAGTTGTACCTTGTAATCCTCCCATCTATCTAACCATGACTCCAGTGTTAATATAGGTGTACCTTGTAATCCTCCCATCTATCTAACCATGACTCCAGTGTTAATATAGTTGTACCTTGTTGTCCTCCCAGTAGAGCGCCAGAACCTGGTCTCCTGGTTTCAAGGTCCCCAGGCCTTGAGACACTGCAGGCTCCATGGACCCAACCTGCCCCTGGTCCGACCTCTGCCCTTTGACCTGCCCTGTTCTCTTCTTAGGGGCGGTGTTGGAGTTGTTATGAGCGGGGTTAGTGCTGTTCCTGTTGTGTGGCTCCTCCTTCTCCCTGGGAGCGGGACCAGTGGAGTAGTTCTGTTGTTTGATTGGCCCTGTCCGGTGTTCCGTTGACGAGTCACCGTTTTGGAGGTGTGGCCCCGAGCCTGGGCCGCTTCCCACATGGCCTTTCACTGGACGAGACTCACCACGGGACACGCCCCAGTCCTGCGTCCCGGCGCTACAGTCCTTCTCTTGCCCCGCCCACGACGTAGAAGAGTTGGGCGGTCCGTTGTCCCGGTAACGGTCAAAGTTGTCCGAGTTGGGCCGTTCCCTGTGGGACTTCCCCCCTCCTCTCCGCCTGCTGTTGGGCTCGGCTCTACAACAACAACACAACTTTACTGCACATCCCAGAATGCAATTTGTTTTTTTCTTCATTGGCATCACCGTACAAGAATGAAAAACCATTGCATACACATGAGAAAACAGTCAACTCTCAACACATTGTATTCATAAACACGGATGACATTGACAATGAGACGACATTCATAGTCAGGTCTAATCAAGTATCCGTACAAACCACGCCACTTAATATAATGTTTACATACCCTATATTACTCTTCTCATATGTATATACTGTATTCTATACCATCTACTGCATCTTGCCATCTTTATGTAACTAAATGTATCACTAGCCACTTTAAACAATGCCACTTTATATAATGTTTACATAACCTACATTACTCATCTCATATGTATATACCCTGTTCTATACTATCTACTGTATCTTAGTCTATGCTGCTCTGACATTACTCATCTCATATGTATATACTGTATTCTATAGTATCTAGTGTATCTTAGTCTATGCTGCTCTGACGTTGCTCATCCATATATGTATATATTCTTAATTCCATTCCTTTACTTAGATTTGTGTGTATAAGGAAGTTGTTGTGAAATTGTTAGATATTACTGCACTGTTGGAACTAGAAGCACAAGCATTTCACTACACTCACATTAACATCTGCTAACCATGTGTATGTGACCATTAACATCTGCTAACCATGTGTATGTGACCAATAACATCTGTTAACCATGTGTATGTGACCAATAACATCTGCTAACCATGTGTATGTGACCAATAACATCTGCTAACCATGTGTATGTGACCAATAACATCTGCTAACCATGTGTATGTGACCAATAACATCTGCTAACCATGTGTATGTGACCATTAACATCTGCTAACCACGTGTCTGTGACCAATAACATTTGATTTGATTTGATGAGACGACATTCATAATCAAGTTTAATCCAGAATCCGGACCTGTTTTCTGCTCTGCTGTCAGATCTCTGGACCCCTTTTGGTTCTGATACACAGTTAGAACTGGACTCTGTCTGGTGCTGGCCTGGTTTAGAGGCAGCTGGTGCAGGCCCGTTGTCCCGATTCATCCCTCCTCCTCCTCCTCTCTTATTAAACGACAGATCAGGTACCGAGTGCTGCTCTCTCCGACTTTGGTTCTGGAACCCTCCGGAACCAGAACTAGAACCTACTCTGATTCCCTGCTGGAAGGTTCCAGATCCAGAAAGATCCCCCTGGGTTCCGTCTCTGGGTTCTCTGTTCCGCTGGCCAGGGGCGGGGTACGTAGCAGGGCAGAACACCGATGTCTGTCCTCTGGCCTCCCTGGCTGCTTGTCTCTCATTCTGGGCCTCTCTCCACCTCTCTGACCCTCCTCCACCTCCAGGAGGGGCCTTCTCCTGTGTCTGGCCCCTTTCCTGGCCTCTGTCCTGGGATCTCTCCTGGCCCTGCTGGCCCCCTGCTGGAGCTGGAACTGGGGCTGGGGCGGATGTGGCGATGGAGGGGTTGTGGCCAGGTTTAGGGAAATCCTTGTCACTATCCCTCTGGAAGCGAGGTGGTCTGTCGTTCCTGTCGTTCCTGAAGTCTGATCTGTCGTTCCTGTCGTTTCTCTCCTTCCGTGGTCTGTCGTTCCTACTGTCTGACCTGTCGTTACGGCTGTCGCTGCGTTGGGGGTACCTGCCCTGGGACTGGCTGTCGCTGCGTTGGGGGTACCTGTCCTGGGACTGGTGGTGGTCGTTAGGGGGGAACGTCATCTTACCATCATGATGCCTCTGGCTGTCATGATGGCTCTTTGGCTCTGGAGGAGAAACCCAGAGAAAAAGACACACACACACACACACACACACACACACACACACACACACACAGGGTGTGAACGTTTAAACATTTCAACCAAATTGGAAACACAAAATGTCGTTTTTGTTTGCTGATAGACAGGCCTAGAGCCCGGTTCTGTCTGTCTGTCTGGTAGCTGACCTGCCTATACTGATAGATAGACCCAGTGCCCGGTTCTGACTGTCTGGTGGCTGACCTGCCTATACTGATAGATAGACCCAGTGCCCGGTTCTGTCTGTCTGTCTGGTGGCTGACCTGCCTATACTGATAGATAGACCCAGTGCCCGGTTCTGTCTGTCTGGTGGCTGACCTGCCTATACTGATAGATAGACCCAGTGCCCGGTTCTGTCTGTCTGTCTGGTGGCTGACCTGCCTATACTGATAGATAGACCCAGTGCCCGGTTCTGTCTGTCTGGTGGCTGACCTGCCTATACTGATAGATAGACCCAGTGCCCGGTTCTGTCTGTCTGTCTGGTGGCTGACCTGCCTATACTGATAGATAGACCCAGTGCCCGGTTCTGTCTGTCTGTCTGGTGGCTGACCTGCCTATACTGATAGATAGACCCAGTGCCCGGTTCTGTCTGTCTGGTGGCTGACCTGCCTATACTGATAGATAGACCCAGTGCCCGGATCTGTTTGTCTGGTGGCTGACCTGCCTATACTGATAGATAGACCCAGTGCCCGGTTCTGTCTGTCTGGTGGCTGACCTGCCTATACTGATAGATAGACCCAGTGCACGGTTCTGTCTGACTGTCTGGTGGCTGACCTGCCTATACTGATAGATAGACCCAGTGCCCGGTTCTGTCTGTCTGTCTGGTGTCTGACCTGCCTATACTGATAGATAGACCCAGTGCCCGGTTCTGTCTGACTGTCTGGTGGCTGACCTGCCTATACTGATAGATAGACCCAGTCCACGGTTCTGACTGTCTGGTGGCTGACCTGCCTATACTGATAGATAGACCCAGTGCCCGGTTCTGACTGTCTGGTGGCTGACCTGCCTATACTGATAGATAGACCCAGTGCCCGGTTCTGACTGTCTGTCTGGTGGCTGACCTGCCTATACTGATAGATAGACCCAGTGCCCGGTTCTGTCTGTCTGTCTGGTGGCTGACCTGCCTATACTGATAGATAGACCCAGTGCCCGGTTCTGTCTGTCTGGTGGCTGACCTGCCTATACTGATAGATAGACCCAGTGCCCGGTTCTGTCTGTCTGTCTGGTGGCTGACCTGCCTATACTGATAGATAGACCCAGTGCCCGGTTCTGTCTGTCTGGTGGCTGACCTGCCTATACTGATAGATAGACCCAGTGCCCGGTTCTGTCTGTCTGTCTGGTGGCTGACCTGCCTATACTGATAGATAGACCCAGTGCCCGGTTCTGTCTGTCTGTCTGGTGGCTGACCTGCCTATACTGATAGATAGACCCAGTGCCCGGTTCTGTCTGTCTGGTGGCTGACCTGCCTATACTGATAGATAGACCCAGTGCCCGGATCTGTTTGTCTGGTGGCTGACCTGCCTATACTGATAGATAGACCCAGTGCCCGGTTCTGTCTGTCTGGTGGCTGACCTGCCTATACTGATAGATAGACCCAGTGCACGGTTCTGTCTGACTGTCTGGTGGCTGACCTGCCTATACTGATAGATAGACCCAGTGCCCGGTTCTGTCTGTCTGTCTGGTGTCTGACCTGCCTATACTGATAGATAGACCCAGTGCCCGGTTCTGTCTGACTGTCTGGTGGCTGACCTGCCTATACTGATAGATAGACCCAGTCCACGGTTCTGACTGTCTGGTGGCTGACCTGCCTATACTGATAGATAGACCCAGTGCCCGGTTCTGACTGTCTGGTGGCTGACCTGCCTATACTGATAGATAGACCCAGTGCCCGGTTCTGACTGTCTGTCTGGTGGCTGACCTGCCTATACTGATAGATAGACCCAGTGCCCGGATCTGTCTGTCTGTCTGGTAGCTGACCTGCCTATACTGATAGATAGACCCAGTGCCCGGTTCTGTCTGTCTGGTGGCTGACCTGCCTATACTGATAGATAGACCCAGTGCCCGGTTCTGTCTGTCTGGTGGCTGACCTGCCTATACTGATAGATAGACCCAGTGCCCGGTTCTGACTGTCTGGTGGCTGACCTGCCTATACTGATAGATAGACCCAGTGCCCGGTTCTGACTGTCTGGTGGCTGACCTGCCTATACTGATAGATAGACCCATTGCCCGGTTCTGACTGTCTGGTGGCTGACCTGCCTATACTGATAGATAGACCCAGTGCCCGGTTCTGTCTGTCTGTCTGGTGGCTGACCTGCCTATACTGATAGATAGACTCAGTGCCCGGTTCTGTCTGTCTGGTGGCTGACCTGCCTATACTGATAGATAGACCCAGTGCCCGGTTCTGTCTGTCTGGTGTCTGACCTGCCTATACTGATAGATAGACCCAAAATACTGAATCTTAGGAGGCGATTCCTAGAGGAAAATGTATTTTCTTTCTGCTAAATGTCTCCTTACTACATTTGCACACACTGTATACAGATTTTTCTATTGTGTTATTGACTGTATGTTTGTTTATTCCATGTGTAACTCTGTGTTGTTGTTTATGTGTAACTCTGTGTTGTTGTTTTTGTCTCACTGCTTTGCTTTATCTTGGCCAGGTCACAGTTGTAAATGAGAACTTGTTCTCAACTGGCCTACCTGGTTAAATAAAGGTGAAATAAAATAAATAAAATTGGCAAGACATGGTATTTAACAAGATGTAAAGATTGGTCTGTGCGCAGGCGGCAGGCGGCAGGCGGCAGGCGGCAGGCGGCAGGCGGGCTATACGATTGTTTATCCCACAGGCAGCAGGCGGCAGGCAGGCTATACGATTGTTTATCCCACAGGCAGCTCAAGATTAATTTGATGGACAGTTCTGGAGGCCTGGTGACAGACGTTAGTCCCACTTCAGAAGCGACCTTCCTTTACAGACAAGTAAAATACCCGTTCAGCGGGCGCTTCGACTCTTATCTCCAGAGAAGGTTTGGTGTTGGCATTTAAAAAGCTGTCGTGTACCCTTACAGACAAACATACCGACGCAGAGGAGCTTTCAAGGGGATATGACTGAGGGAGATAGAACTTCACTGTCTGGCCCTAGTTGTCCTTATTAGGACCATTATTCTGCATCGTGAATGAACTATTCTGCATCGTGAATGAACTATTCTGCATCGTGAATTAACTATTCTGCATCGTGAATTAACTATTGTGCATCGTGAATGAACTATTCTGCATCGTGAATGAACTATTCTGCATCGTGAATGAACTATTCTGCATCGTGAATGAATTATTCTGCATCGTGAATGAATTATTCTGCATCGTGAGTTAATAGGATCATTATTCTGCATTGTGAGTTAATAGGATCGTTATTCTGCATTGTGAACTAATAGGATCATTATTCTGCATTGTGAACTAATAGGATCGTTATTCTGCATTGTGAGCTAATAGGATCATTATTCTGCATTGTGAGTTAATAGGATCATTATTCTGCATTGTGAACTAATAGGATCGTTATTCTGCATTGTGAGTTAATAGGATCATTATTCTGCATTGTGAGTTAATAGGATCGTTATTCTGCATTGTGAGTTAATAGGATCATTATTCTGCATTGTGAACTAATAGGATCGTTATTCTGCATTGTGAGTTAATAGGATCATTATTCTGCATTGTGAGTTAATAGGATCGTTATTCTGCATTGTGAGTTAATAGGATCATTATTCTGCATTGTGAACTAATAGGATCGTTATTCTGCATTGTGAGTTAATAGGATCATTAATCTGCATTGTGAGTTAATAGGATCATTATTCTGCATTGTGAGTTAATAGGATCATTATTCTGCATTGTGAGTTAATAGGATCATTATTCTGCATTGTGAACTAATAGGATCGTTATTCTGCATTGTAAATTGCCTTGGAATTTTCAGATTTTTTTGTATAGTTTTAACAGAAAATTATTTGTAAAAAATGCAGATGAAATGATAAGCAAAATTGTCCATTGGTCACATCCCTAACGTGTACACACACAAACATGTTCTAGATACTGTCTTTTAATTGGAGACCTGAGAAACAAATAATATCGAAACAAATGTCATTATAATACCCGTATATAAACAAAGAAGGGAGAAACAAACGTCATTATAATACCCGTATATAAACAAAGAAGGGAGAAACAAACGTCATTATAATACCCATATAAACAAAGAAGGGAGAAACAAACGTCATTATAATACCCATATAAACAAAGAAGGGAGAAACAAACGTCATTATATACCCGTATATAAACAAAGAAGGGAGAAACAAATGTCCTCATATACTTTTTTAAAAAACAAAGAAGGCGGAAACAAAAGTCATTGCCAGAGTTCAGTAAAAACGGCATGATCCCAAACTCTGGTTTCAAACATCTAAATACTTGAAATGAGCCCAAACATCAAACAGTAACTTCCCCTCATGAAAGGCAGGAAATGAAAGCCATCCCTCTCTGTTGGCTGTGTCCATTTCCCCTCTGTGGTGAACCATATGTCAGTTTGTCCCCGTGTCTGATGTCAGAGACTTAACTAACGACATCACTGTTTAATACAGCTTAATACCCTCTGTAGAGACACACAGACCATCTGGCTGGCTCCTCACTATAACCACCAGAGGAGAGGACTACACCACTGTTTAATACAGCTTAATACCCTCTGTAGAGAGACACACAGACCATCTGGCTGGCTCCTCACTATAACCACCAGAGGAGAGGACAGGACTACAGCACTGTTTAATACAGCTTAATACCCTCTGTAGAGACACACAGACCATCTGGCTGGCTCCTCACTATAACCACCAGAGGAGGGGACAGGACTACAGCACTGTTTAATACAGCTTAATACCCTCTGTAGAGAGACACACAGACCATCTGGCTGGCTCCTCACTATAACCACCAGAGGAGAGGACTACAGCACTGTTTAATACAGCTTAATACCCTCTGTAGAGAGACACACAGACCATCTGGCTGGCTCCTCACTATAACCACCAGAGGAGAGGACAGGACTACAGCACTGTTTAATACAGCTTAATACCCTCTGTAGAGAGACACACAGACCATCTGGCTGGCTCCTCACTATAACCACCAGAGGAGAGGACAGGACTACAGCACTGTTTAATACAGCTTAATACCCTCTGTAGAGAGACACACAGACCATCTGGCTGGCTCCTCACTATAACCACCAGAGGAGAGGACAGGACTACAGCACTGTTTAATACAGCTTAATACCCTCTGTAGAGAGACACACAGACCATCTGTCTGGCTCCTCACTATAACCACCAGAGGACAGGACTACAGCACTGTTTAATACAGCTTAATACCCTCTGTAGAGAGACACACAGACCATCTGGCTGGCTCCTCACTATAACCACCAGAGGAGAGGACAGGACTACACCACTGTTTAATACAGCTTAATACCCTCTGTAGAGAGACACACAGACCATCTGGCTGGCTCCTCACTATAACCACCAGAGGAGAGGACAGGACTACAGCACTGTTTAATACAGCTTAATACCCTCTGTAGAGAGACACACAGACCATCTGGCTGGCTCCTCACTATAACCACCAGAGGAGAGGACAGGACTACAGCACTGTTTAATACAGCTTAATACCCTCTGTAGAGAGACACACAGACCATCTGGCTGGCTCCTCACTATAACCACCAGAGGACAGGACTACAGCACTGTTTAATACAGCTTAATACCCTCTGTAGAGAGACACACAGACCATCTGGCTGGCTCCTCACTATAACCACCAGAGGACAGGACTACAGCACTGTTTAATACAGCTTAATACCCTCTGTAGAGACACACAGACCATCTGGCTGGCTCCTCACTATAACCACCAGAGGAGAGGACTACAGCACTGTTTAATACAGCTTAATACCCTCTGTAGAGAGACACACAGACCATCTGGCTGGCTCCTCACTATAACCACCAGAGGAGAGGACTACAGCACTGTTTAATACAGCTTAATACCCTCTGTAGAGAGACACACAGACCATCTGGCTGGCTCCTCACTATAACCACCAGAGGAGAGGACTACAGCACTGTTTAATACAGCTTAATACCCTCTGTAGAGACACACAGACCATCTGGCTGGCTCCTCACTATAACCACCAGAGGAGAGGACTACAGCACTGTTTAATACAGCTTAATACCCTCTGTAGAGACACACAGACCATCTGGCTGGCTCCTCACTATAACCACCAGAGGAGAGGACAGGACTACAGCACTGTTTAATACAGCTTAATACCCTCTGTAGAGAGACACACAGACCATCTGGCTGGCTCCTCACTATAACCACCAGAGGACAGGACTACAGCACTGTTTAATACAGCTTAATACCCTCTGTAGAGAGACACACAGACCATCTGGCTGGCTCCTCACTATAACCACCAGAGGAGAGGACTACAGCACTGTTTAATACAGCTTAATACCCTCTGTAGAGAGACACACAGACCATCTGGCTGGCTCCTCACTATAACCACCAGAGGAGAGGACTACAGCACTGTTTAATACAGCTTAATACCCTCTGTAGAGAGACACACAGACCATCTGGCTGGCTCCTCACTATAACCACCAGAGGAGAGGACAGGACTACAGCACTGTTTAATACAGCTTAATACCCTCTGTAGAGAGACACACAGACCATCTGGCTGGCTCCTCACTATAACCACCAGAGGAGAGGACAGGACTACAGCACTGTTTAATACAGCTTAATACCCTCTGTAGAGAGACACACAGACCATCTGGCTGGCTCCTCACTATAACCACCAGAGGAGGGGACAGGACTACAGCACTGTTTAATACAGCTTAATACCCTCTGTAGAGAGACACACAGACCATCTGGCTGGCTCCTCACTATAACCACCAGAGGAGAGGACAGGACTACAGCACTGTTTAATACAGCTTAATACCCTCTGTAGAGAGACACACAGACCATCTGGCTGGCTCCTCACTATAACCACCAGAGGAGATAGGAAGTACAGACTACACCACTGTTTAATACAGCTTAATACCCTCTGTAGAGACACACACAGACCATCTGGCTGGCTCCTCACTATAACCACCAGAGGACAGGACTACAGCACTGTTTAATACAGCTTAATACCCTCTGTAGAGAGACAACAGACCATCTGGCTGGCTCCTCACTATAACCACCAGAGGAGGGACAGACTACAGCACTGTTTTAATACAGCTTAATACCCTCTGTAGAGAGCACACAGACCATCTGGCTGCTCCTCACTATAACCACCAGAGGAGGACAGGACTACAGCACTGTTTAATACAGCTTAATACCCTCTGTAGAGACACACAGACCATCTGGCTGGCTCCTCACTATAACCACCAGAGGAGAGGACTACAGCACTGTTTAATACAGCTTAATACCCTCTGTAGAGAGACACACAGACCATCTGGCTGGCTCCTCACTATAACCACCAGAGGAGAGGACAGGACTACACCACTGTTTAATACAGCTTAATACCCTCTGTAGAGACACACAGACCATCTGGCTGGCTCCTCACTATAACACCAGAGGAGAGGACTACAGCACTGTTTAATACAGCTTAATACCCTCTGTAGAGAGACACACAGACCATCTGGCTGGCTCCTCACTATAACCACCAGAGGAGAGGACTACACCACTGTTTAATACAGCTTAATACCCTCTGTAGAGAGACACACAGACCATCTGGCTGGCTCCTCACTATAACCACCAGAGGAGAGGACAGGACTACACCACTGTTTAATACAGCTTAATACCCTCTGTAGAGACACACAGACCATCTGGCTGGCTCCTCACTATAACCACCAGAGGAGAGGACAGGACTACACCACTGTTTAATACAGCTTAATACCCTCTGTAGAGAGACACACAGACCATCTGCTGGCTCCTCACTATAACCACCAGAGGAGAGGACAGGACTACACCACTGTTTAATACAGCTTAATACCCTCTGTAGAGAGACACACAGACCATCTGGCTGGCTCCTCACTATAACCACCAGAGGACAGGACTACAGCACTGTTTAATACAGCTTAATACCCTCTGTAGAGAGACACACAGACCATCTGGCTGGCTCCTCACTATAACCACCAGAGGAGAGGACTACAGCCTGTTTAATACAGCTTAATACCCTCTGTAGAGAGACACACAGACCATCTGGCTGGCTCCTCACTATAACCCCAGAGGAGACAGGACTACAGCACACTGTTTAATACAGCTTAATACCCTCTGTAGAGACACACAGACCATCTGGCTGGCTCCTCACTATAACCACCAGAGGAGAGGACTACAGCACTGTTTAATACAGCTTAATACCCTCTGTAGAGAGACACACAGACCATCTGGCTGGCTCCTCACTATACCCCCAGAGGAGAGGACAGGATACAGCACTGTTTAATACAGCTTAATACCCTCTGTAGAGAGACCACAGACCATCTGGCTGGCTCCTCACTATAACCACCAGAGGAGAGGACAGGACTACAGCCACTGTTTAATACAGCTTAATACCCTCTGTAGAGAGACACACAGACCATCTGGCTGGCTCCTCACTATAACCACCAGAGGACAGGACTACAGCACTGTTTAATACAGCTTAATACCCTCTGTAGAGAGACACACAGACCATCTGGCTGGCTCCTCACTATAACCACCAGAGGAGAGGACTACAGCACTGTTTAATACAGCTTAATACCCTCTGTAGAGAGACACACAGACCATCTGGCTGGCTCCTCACTATAACCACCAGGGAGAGACAGGACTACAGCACTGTTTAATACAGCTTAATACCCTCTGTAGAGAGACACACAGACCATCTGGCTGGCTCCTCACTATAACCACCAGAGGAGAGGACTACAGCACTGTTTAATACAGCTTAATACCCTCTGTAGAGAGACACACAGACCATCTGGCTGGCTCCTCACTATAACCACCAGAGGACTACAGCACCAGAGACAGGACTACGATAACCAGAACAGGATACGGTACCAGAGCAGGACTAAACGGCACCATAGACAGGACTACGGCACGAGACAGGACTACTACGGCACCAGAGACAGGACTACGGCACCAGAGACACAGGATATACAGCACCATAGGACAGCTACAGCACCGAGACAGGACCTAACAGCACCAGAGGACAGGACTACAGCACCGGAGACAGGACTACAGCACCAGAGACAGGACTACGGCACCAGAGGACAGGACTACGGCACCAGAGGACAGGACTACTGCACCAGAGGACAGGACTACTGCACCAGAGGACAGGACTACTGCACCAGAGACAACAGCACCAGAGACAGGACTACTGCACCAGAGACAACAGCACCAGAGACAGGACTACAGCACCAGAGACTACGGCACCAGAGACAGGACTACAGCACCAGAGGACAGGACTACTGCACCAGAGACAACAGCACCAGAGACAGGACTACTGCACCAGAGACAACAGCACCAGAGACAGGACTACAGCACCGAGACGTACGCACCAGAGACAGGACTACGGCACCAGAGACAGGACTACGGCACCAGAGACAGGACTACGGCACCAGAGACAGGACTACGGCACCAGAGACTACGGCACCAGAGACAGGACTACGGCACCAGAGACAGGACTACAGCACCAGAGACTACGGCACCAGAGACAGGACTACGGCACCAGAGACTACGGCACCAGAGACAGGACTACGGCACCAGAGACAGGACTACAGCACCAGAAACAACAGCACCAGAGACAGGACTACTGCACCAGAAACAACAGCACCAGAGACAGGACTACAGCACCAGAGGACAGGACTACTGCACCAGAGGACAGGACTACTGCACCAGAGACAGGACTACTGCACCCGAGACAACAGCACCAGAGACAGGACTACAGCACCAGAGACTACGGCACCAGAGACAGGACTACGGCACCAGAGACAGGACTACTGCACCAGAGACAACAGCACCAGAGACAGGACTACTGCACCAGAAACAACAGCACCAGAGACAGGACTACTGCACCAGAAACAACAGCACCAGAGACAGGACTACAGCACCAGAGGACAGGACTACTGCACCAGAGACAACAGCACCAGAGGACAGGACTACTGCACCAGAAACAACAGCACCAGAGACAGGACTACAGCACCAGAGGCTACGGCACCAGAGACAGGACTACGGCACCAGAGACAGGACTACAGCACCAGAGACAGGACTACAGCACCAGAGACAGGACTACAGCACCAGAGACAGGACTACAGCACCAGAGACAGGACTACGGCACCAGAAACAGACTAAACGCACCAGAGACAGACTACAGCACCAGAGACAGGACTACAGCACAGACTAGAACCAGAGACAGGACACACACCAGAGACAGGACTATACGGCACCAGAGACAGACTACAGCACCAGAGATATAACACCAGAAGAGGACTACACACCAAGACAGGACTACAGCACGCAAGACTAACACCAGAGACAGGACTACAGCACCAGAGACTATAACACCAGAGACAGGACTACAGCACCAGAGACAGGACTCAGCCCAGATACTAAACAGACTACACACAGACTAACAACACCAAGACTACAACACCAGAGACAGGACTACAGCACCAGAGACAGGACTACAGCACCAGAGACTACAACACCAGAGACTACAACACCAGAGACAGGACTACAGCACCAGAGACAGGACTACAGCACCAGAGACAGGACTACAGCACCAGAGACAGGACTACAGCACCAGAGACAGGACTACAGCACCAGAGACAGGACTACAGCACCAGAGACAGGACTACAGCACCAGAGACTACAACACCAGAGACTACAACACCAGAGACTACAACACCAGAGACTATAACACCAGAGACTATAACACCAGAGACAGGACTACAGCACCAGAGACTATAACACCAGAGACAGGACTACAGCACCAGAGACAGGACTACAGCACCAGAGACTATAACATCAGAGACTACAACATCAGACTACAACACCAGAGACTACAACACCAGAGACAGGACTACAGCACCAGAGACAGGACTACAGCACCAGAGACTACAACACCAGAGACTACAACACCAGAGACTACAACACCAGAGACTACAACACCAGAGACTACAACACCAGAGACAGGACTACAGCACCAGAGACAGGACTACAGCACCAGAGACAGGACTACAGCACCAAGACGGATACAGCACAGAGACTGACTACAGCACCGAGTCTACAGCCAGCACCAGAGACTACAACACCAGAGACTACAACACCAGAGACTACAACACCAGAGACTACAACACCAGAGACTACAACACCAGAGACTATAACACCAGAGACTATAACACCAGAGACAGGACTACAGCACACCAGAGACTATAACACCAGAGACTATAACACCAGAGACTATAACACCAGAGCTTAACACAGAGACAGGACTACAGGACCAGAGACAATAACACCAGACACTATAACACCAGAGACTATAACACCAGAGACAGGACTACAGCACCAGAGACTATAACACCAGAGACTATAACACCAGACTACAGCACCAGAGACTATAACACCAGAGACTACAACACCAGAGACTATAACACCAGAGACTATAACACCAGAGACTACAGCACCAGACTATAACACCAGAGACTACAGCACCAGACTATAACACCAGAGACTATAACACCAGAGACAGGACTACAGCACCAGAGACTATAACACCAGAGACTATAACACCAGAGACTACAGCACCAGAGACTACAGCACCAGACTACAGCACCAGAGACTATAACACCAGAGACTATAACACCAGAGACTACAGCACCAGACTATAACACCAGAGACTACAGCACCAGACTATAACACCAGAAACTATAACACCAGAGACAAGACTACAGTACCAGACAGTGTGGAGCTCTGTATTAACATGTTATGACCTATTTGATTTGTTTTAGGACAGATGGATCAGAAACAAAGGGGATGAAATATTACGAAGAAACAAAAGTGTGAAAGCTAGACTTGGAGGTTGAACCCTGGTCTCCAGAGGGGAACGGTACATGTTCACGGAGCCGGGAGAGTTACCCACTCCAACACAGATTTACACCACACCATCGTTTCTTTATAAAAATCTATTTCCTATAAAAATGTACAATATTTGAAGGAATTTTGAATGACAGTTGATCTTTGATGCTGGAAAAAAAGAGTGTGAATCAGAAAGATAAACAGGAACATAGAAAATGATTATCTCCCTGTAATAGAAAATTCCCCTTTCAATAAATGTCACAAATAGGTGTAACAAACTGCTATGTGCTTT
Organism: Salvelinus namaycush; assembly: GCF_016432855.1. Classification (NCBI taxonomy): domain Eukaryota; kingdom Metazoa; phylum Chordata; class Actinopteri; order Salmoniformes; family Salmonidae; genus Salvelinus; species Salvelinus namaycush. The sequence goes on along the minus strand of NW_024061320.1, from coordinate 376,046 downwards.
GTGAAAATGTCAGGTTGAAGCAGGCACCACAGCAGGACAAGGTAGTGGAAGGGAACGATCCCTGCTGCAACCTCTCTCACCGACCAAGGTGCATGAATTCAGGAGCAAAGTGAAGTAAAGACATTTCTTTATTGTTATTAACCAACACGTTTCAACTGTAGCCAAAAACCCTGATGAAGACTATTGGTAAAAGAAGGACAGGACCCCTAACTGTACCTTGTAGGGAGAAGACTATTGGTAAAGGAAGGACAGGACCCCTAACTGTACCTTGTAGGGAGAAGACTATTGGTAAAGGACAGGACCCCTAACTGTACCTTGTAGGGAGAAGACTATTGGTAAAGAAGGACAGGACCCCTAACTGTACTTGTAGGGAGAAGACTATTGGTAAAGGAAGGACAGGACCCCTAACTGTACCTTGTAGGGAGAAGACTAGTTGGTAAAGGAGGACAGGACCCCTAACTGTACCTTGTAGGGAGAAACTATTGGTAAAGGAAGGACAGGACCCCTAACTGTACCTTGTAGGGAGAAGACTATTGGTAAGGAAGACAGGACCCCTAACTGTACCTTGTAGGGAGAAGACTATTGGTAAAGGAAGACGGACCGCCCTAACTGTACCTTGTAGGGAGAAGACTATTGGTAAAGGAAGGACAGGACCCCTAACTGTACCTTGTAGGGAGAAGACTATTGGTAAAGGAAGGACAGGACCCCTAACTGTACCTTGTAGGGAGAAGACTATTGGTAAAGACAGAACCGCCTAACTGTACCTTGTAGGGAGAAAGACTATTGGTAAAGGACAGGACCCCTACTGTACCTTGTAGGGAGAAGACTATGGTAAAGGACCAGGACCCCTAACTGTACCTTGTAGGAGAAGACTATTGGTAAAGGAAGGACAGGACCCTAACTGTACCTTGTATGGAGAAACTATTGGTAAAGGAAACGGACAGGACCCTAACTGTACCTTGTAGGGAGAAGACTATTGGTAAAGGAAGGACAGGACCCCTAACTGTACCTTGTAGGGAGAAGACTATTGGTAAAGGACAGGACCCCTAACTGTACCTTGTATGGAGAAGCTCCCCATCTTGGATTCCAGGAAGTCAAACAGAGTGCTGGGTCCTGACGGTCTTCCTCCTGCTCCCTCCTCCTCATCCTCACCCCCAAACCTACTGGACCGACCCCGACCCCGGCCACGACCCCTTCCTCTGTCTGCTGCATGGAGGAAACAGACGCAGCAGAAAAGTCACATTATCAATGGATTCTATAGTTTATTACGTAGTCCATGTGTTTTCAGCATCTCTTCAGGAGGGGCTTACCTCTGGGTGGGGGGGATGGGAACAGGGATTACCTCTGGTGGGGGGGATGGGAACAGGATTACCTCTGGGTGGGGGGGATGGAAACAGGGCTTACCTCTGGGTGGGGGGATGGGAACAGGGCTTACCTCTGGTGGGGGTGGTAACAGGGCTTACCTGGGGGGGGGGATGGGAACAGTACGCTCGGGTGGAGGGGGACGCTTACCTCTGGGTGGAGGGGGGACAGGGCTTACCTCTGGGTGGGAGGGGGGGAACAGGGCTTACCTCTGGGTGGGAGGGGGGAACAGGGCTTACCTCTGGGTGTGGGGGGGTGGGGGGTCAGGCTTACATCTGGGTGGGGGAGGGGGGCTTACCTCTGGGTGGTGGGGGGGGAACAGGGCTTACCTCTGGGTGGGTGGGGGGGACAGGGCTTACCTCGGGTGGGTGGGGGGGGGACAGGGCTTACCTCTGGGGGGGGTCTGCTGGGTTCCTCGGGGGTGGGGGGGGTTTGAAGGTCCCCGTCAGTAGACTGTTGAGAGCCACCTCCATGTTGTTGTTGTCCATCAGGCCTGACGAGCATCCTCCTTATCAAACCCCATCTCCAAATGTCCCTGAGGGCCCGCTCATCCCCTAGAGGGGGGGGGGGGGGGATGGAGGAATGGGGGAGGGATGGAGGAGGGAGGGGAGGGGGATGGAGGGAGGGATGGGAGGGGAGGGATGTGGGAGGGAAAATGGGAGGGGGGGAATGGAGGGAGGATGGGAGGGGGGATGGAGAATGGAGAATACGGGGCAGAGGGAATGGAGAGATGGGGATGAGGGAGGATGGAGAGAATGGGACGGGGGGTGGAGGATGGAGGGATGGTAGGGGGATGAGGGAGAGAGGATGGGGGGGGTTAGGGAGGATGGAGGGGATGGGAGGGAGGTGAGGAGGATTGAGGGATTGGGAGGGGAGGATGGAGGGATGGGAGGGAGGATGGGGGGATGGGATGGAGGATGGGGGATGGGATGGAGGATGGGGGATGAGAGAGGTGATGGGAGGAGGGATGAGGATGAGGGGGATGGAGATGGGAGGGGGGGAGGTGGAGGGATGGGAGATGAGGGGGGGATGGAGGGATGGAGGGAGATGGAGGGATGGGAGGGAGGGATGGGGGGATGGGATGGAGGATGGGGGATTGGTGGGGGGGGGGGGGAGGAGGGGGGATGGGAGGGGGGATGGAGGGTATGGAGGGGGGGATGGAGGGATGGGAGGGGGGGGATGGAGGGATGGGATGGGAGGATGGAGGGAATTGGATGAGGAGGATGGAGGATGGGATGGGGAGGATGGAGGGATGGATGATGGGGGGGAGGATAGTAGCAAGATAAATAATGAATAATTTATTTCACTTTTGTATATATCTACTTCACTTGCTTTGGCAACGTTAACATATGTTTTCCCCATGACAATTAAACGCCCCTTGAATTGAATTGAGAAGTGCGTCACCTCTCCTAAATTCCAAAATAATAAAGACACTTCAAATGTCATATTATGTCTATATATAGTGTTGTAACAATGTGCTCTGGTCTTCATTAACCCCTCCATTTTGAAGCTGTCACTCATCCTCCTCTCTGGTCTTCATTAACCCCCCCACTTTGAACTCACTCTCTCTCTCTGGTCTTCATTACCCCCCCCCCCCCCCACTTTGAACTTCCCCTCTCTTCTCTCTGGTCTTCATTTACCCCTCCCCCCCCCCCGCCCCCCCCATTTGACTCCCCTCTCTCTCTCTGGTCTTCATTAACCCCCCCATTTTGAACTTCCCTCTCTCTCTGGTGTCTTCATATAACCCCCCCCCCCTATTTGAACTTCCCATCTCTCTTGGTCATATTGC
>NW_024061320.1:362970-372795 GCF_016432855.1 Salvelinus namaycush | reverse complement strand
CTACTATGGAGATACTGGCATCACAGTGGACTACTATGGAGATACTGGCATCACAGTGGACTACTATGGAGATACTGGCATCACAGTGGACTACTATGGAGATACTGGCATCACAGTGGACTACTATGGAGATACTGGCATCACAGTGGACTACTATGGAGTAGATACTGGTATCACAGTGGACTACTATAGAGATACTGGTATCACAGTGGACTACTATAGAGATACTGGTATCACAGCCCTACACAGTGGACTACTATGGAGATACTGGCATCACAGTGGACTACTATGGAGATACTGGCATCACAGTGGACTACTATGGAGATACTGGCATCACAGTGGACTACTATGGAGATACTGGCATCACAGTGGACTACTATGGAGATACTGGCATCACAGTGGACTACTATGGAGATACTGGCATCACAGTGGACTACTATGGAGATACTGGCATCACAGTGGACTACTATGGAGATACTGGCATCACAGTGGACTACTATGGAGATACTGGCATCACAGTGGACTACTATGGAGATACTGGCATCACAGTGGACTACTATGGAGATACTGGTATCACAGTGGACTACTATAGAGATACTGGTATCACAGTGGACTACTATAGAGATACTGGTATCACAGTGGACTACTATAGAGATACTGGTATCACAGTGGACTACTATAGAGATACTGGTATCACAGTGGACTACTATAGAGATACTGGTATCACAGTGGACTACTATAGAGATACTGGTATCACAGTGGACTACTATAGAGATACTGGTATCACAGTGGACTACTATAGAGATACTGGTATCACAGTGGACTACTATAGAGATACTGGTATCACAGTGGACTACTATGGACCAGGCCCCCTTGGGTGATAGGTTAAGTTAAGCCTCAGAGTTACAATACGAACAAAGCAGCAGCCTACACTAGAACAGATCTACAGAATGAATCTCCCTCCATTTACCGTAAAACTTCTATTAAAATGGCGAGTCTCAATCCCTTATTAATAGTCGGAGCAACGGAACACATTTGTGCAAATAAAACGCCTGAAATTGTCTGTGGCAGAAAGTAAGAACTGCCTAAAACAAAATGCAGTCGAAGAGGAGAATAATTATTCTGTCAAGGACTTTATATTTTCTTTACAGTGTGTAAAATGATAACACATTGGTGCAGGAAATGAAGAATTTGAAAAATTATGGAAGTGAATGGTGGAATTAAACATATAACTATACAAATGAGCATAAAGCTATGTGCATTGAGGAAATAGAGGCCTGGCTCAAATAGAAGCCTGTCTAATGAAAGCCTGTTGTGTTCAGTGTTTTTAAGCAAATAAACACCAGGGCTATTCATTGAAGTTTTACAGGAAGTAAAGGGAAACCTCAAGGTGGGAGGTAATATACCAAGCTAGAGCTACATGTCTTTTATGTTCATTTAATTATACCTGGTGAGTTGACTGACAACACATTCTCATTTACAGCAACGACCTGGGGGAATTGGTGAATAAATGAGCCAATTGTAAGCTGGGGATGATTAGGTGACCGTGATGGTATGAGGGTCAGATTGGAGTTTAGCCAGGACACCAGGGTTAACACCTCTACTCTTTACGACAAGTGCCATGGGATCTTTTAGTGACCACAGAAAGTCAGGACACCCGTTTAACGTCCCATCCGAAAGACGGCACCCTACACCGGGCAATGTCCCCAATTCACTACCCTGGGGCATTGGGATATTTCTTTTAGACCAGAGGAAAGAGTGCCTCCTACTAGCCCTTCAACATCACTTCCAGCAACATCTGGTCTCCCATCCAGGGACTGACCAGGACCAACCCTGCTTAGCTTCAGAAGATAAGCCAGCAGTGGGATCCAGGGTGGTATACTGCTGGCACTGCATACTAAAGCTATACAATGTATGGATGAGTTCCAAATTACATTCAACTCCCTGTATAAAACAGGTCCCTATTGGCTCTGGTCAAATTACATTCTACTCCCTGTATAAAACGGGTCCTATGGGCCCTGGTCAAATTACATTCTACTCCCTGTATAAAATGTGTCCCTATGGGCCCTGGTCAAATTACATTCTACTCCCTGTATAAAACGGGTCCCTATGGGCCCTGGTCAAATTACATTCTACTCCCTGTATAAAACGGGTCCCTATGGGCCCTGGTCAAATTACACTAAATAAGGACAAGGTGTCATTTGAGACAGACTAAAGCTGTAAAATCTATTTAAGCAACAAGTCACGAGGGGGTGTAGTATATGACCAATAATAACAGGCGCTATAACAAGGGGCGGGGCTGACAGACAGGAGCTATAATAAGGGGCTGACAGACAGGAGCTATAATAAGGGGGGCGGGGCTGACAGACAGGAGCTATAATAAGGGGCTGGGCTTGACAGACAGGAGCTATAATAAGGGGCGGGGCTGACAGACAGATGCTATAATAAGGGGCGGGGCTGACAGACAGATGCTATAATAAGGGGCGGGGCTGACAGACAGGAGCTATAATAAGGGGCGGGGCTGACAGACAGGCGCTATAATAAGGGGGTCGGGGCTGACAGACAGGCGCTATAATAAGGGGCGGGGCTGACAGACAGGAGCTATAATAAGGGGCGGGCCGACAGACAGGAGCTATAATAAGGGGCGGGCCGACAGACAGGAGCTATAATAAGGGGCGGGCTGACAGACAGGAGCTATAATAAGGGGCGGGGGCTGACAGACATGCGCTATAATAAGGGTGACAGACAGGAGCTATAATAAGGGGCGGGGCTGACAGACAGGAGCTATAATAAGGGGCGGGGCTGACAGACAGGAGCTATAATAAGGCTGACAGACAGGAGCTATAATAAGGGGCGGGGCTGACAGACAGGCGCTATAATAAGGCTGACAGACAGGAGCTATAATAAGGGGCGGGCTGACAGACAGGAGCTATAATAAGGGGCGGGGCTGACAGACAGGAGCTATAATAAGGGGCGGGGCTGACAGACAAGCTTGATCCGTGAGACACATTTGGCACTAGTACCAAAAGTAACAAATCCTAGTACCGAATGTAACACAAATTATAATATTGAAAAGGTACACAAGTTTGGTATACCGTGAAACACTATAGAGTGGTGTCCATGTCAATGCCAGAAATGAATGAACTTCCCACAGTGACGCTGCCAGTGCCTGTTCCATGGCTGACAGACTTAACCCAGAGACGCCAGTCTCATCCCAGTCTCTAGCTGGCAGCCTTTACCCAGAGGACACCAGTCTCATCCCAGTCTCTAGCTGGCAGCCTCTACCCAGAGACGCCAGTCTCATCCCAGTCTCTAGCTGGCAGCCTCTACCCAGAGACGCCAGTCTCTAGCTGACAGCCTTTACCCAGAGACGACCCAGGGAGACTAACAAACTAACAAGACCTCCAGTCCTGGACAACAACACACTTAACAGACCCAAGGACTGAGAGAAGGAGAGGAGGGAGACTAACAATCTGCCTGATATCCATAAGATCCCTAAAGCTTTGACGAAGATAAAAAAAAGTGTTTTCTCGACACCAGTATCAACATACTAGGAAGTAAGGAAGGAAACAAAAAATGAAGCGGATTAGATTTCTTGAGCAAAACCTTCCTAATGTTGGAAGAAACAGCCTCATGTTGTCACCCAGAGTCACGTGTGTATTTAGCCAGGCCAGAGTCACGTGTGTATTTAGCCAGGCCAGAGTCACGTGTGTATTTAGCCAGGCCAGAGTCACGTGTGTATTTAGCCAGGCCAGAGTCACGTGTGTATTTAGCCAGGCCAGAGTCACCGTGTGTATTTAGCCAGGCCAGAGTCACGTGTGTATTTAGCCAGGCCAGAGTCACGTGTGTATTTAGCCAGGCCAGAGTCACGTGTGTATTTAGCCAGGCCAGAGTCACGTGTGTATTTAGCCAGGCCAGAGTCACGTGTGTATTTAGCCAGGCCAGAGTCACGTGTGTATTTAGCCAGGCCAGAGTCACGTGTGTATTTAGCCAGGCCAGAGTCACGTGTGTATTTAGCCAGGCCAGAGTCACGTGTGTATTTAGCCAGGCCAGAGTCACGTGTGTATTTAGCCAGGCCAGAGTCACGTGTGTATTTAGCCAGGCCAGAGTCACGTGTGTATTTAGCCAGGCCAGAGTCACGTGTGTATTTAGCCAGGCCAGAGTCACGTGTGTATTTAGCCAGGCCAGAGTCACGTGTGTATTTAGCCAGGCCAGAGTCACGTGTGTATTTAGCCAGGCCAGAGTCACGTGTGTATTTAGCCAGGCCAGAGTCACGTGTGTATTTAGCCAGGCCAGAGTCACGTGTGTATTTAGCCAGGCCAGAGTCACGTGTGTATTTAGCCAGGCCAGAGTCACGTGTGTATTTAGCCAGGCCAGAGTCACGTGTGTATTTAGCCAGGCCAGAGTCACGTGTGTATTTAGCCAGGCCAGAGTCACGTGTGTATTTAGCCAGGCCAGAGTCACGTGTGTATTTAGCCAGGCCAGAGTCACGTGTGTATTTAGCCAGGCCAGAGTCACGTGTGTATTTAGCCAGGCCAGAGTCACGTGTGTATTTAGCCAGGCCAGAGTCACGTGTGTATTTAGCCAGGTCCCGTTTAGCCAGCAGTCACGTGTGTATTTAGCCAGGCCAGAGTCACGTGTGTATTTAGCCAGGCCAGAGTCACGTGTGTATTTAGCCAGGCCAGAGTCACGTGTGTATTTAGCCAGGCCAGAGTCACGTGTGTATTTAGCCAGGCCAGAGTCACGTGTGTATTTAGCCAGGCCAGAGTCACGTGTGTATTTAGCCAGGCCAGAGTCACGTGTGTATTTAGCCAGGCTAGAGTCACGTGTGTATTTAGCCAGGCTAGAGTCACGTGTGTATTTAGCCAGGCTAGAGTCACGTGTGTATTTAGCCAGGCCAGAGTCACGTGTGTATTTAGCCAGGCCAGAGTCACGTGTGTATTTAGCCAGGCTAGAGTCACGTGTGTATTTAGCCAGGCTAGAGTCACGTGTGTATTTAGCCAGGCTAGAGTCACGTGTGTATTTAGCCAGGCTATATCGTAGTATCTCGATACTGGTGTAGTGAAAACAAGATCCTTAAAGCAACAATATCTCAGGGTGTGACGTCATGGGATTTCAGACGATGGTAATTGGCCAGCCAAAATGGCCGCGGTCATCGTAATAACCCTTTCGAATAGTAAAACTTTTGAAATATAATTAAATATTCATTACATTTCTACGTGAGCTGCTGCTAAAAAAGGGAAAGGGGGCGTCGCCTAGGCAACCGAAGACGTGTTCCCGACAACGCCTTGTTTGTTTCAGCAAGGAGCAACAACGTTTCATCACGTTGTTAAGACGTCACTGCAGAAACGGACTCAACCACACGAATACCCAGCTGCCCCATCTTCAGTAAGCTGTTCACTACAAAAAAATACATTTAATAATAATCATTTAACGGTTAAGTGACTGGTTAATGGATTTTCATCGTCTTCCGTAACCATGGGTTACACGTTATACGTTCAAATTATGACAGCCCTAACAATATCCTCCAATCAGTCTCCTCCAATCAGTCTCCTCCAATCAGTATCCTCCAATCACTTATTCTGAAATGTCAACATTGCAACTACAATGTTCCCTCCCCACTGACAGAAAGAACACAGCTTTTCCCAGTTAGTTCAGCTTTGAGAGAGCATGGTTGGGGGGGGATAACAATCCACATCGCAGGTAGCTAGCAGGACCGATGCTTCAGCAGCCTGATCATCAGTCCAGATTATATTAAACCTGCTGAACTTCCAATAAACAAACGAGGGGAACGGAGAACGAGAGCGAGAAGTCGGATTAAATAATAAACAGACGGCGAAACGCAGGTATCCAATTAACTAGGAGACCAGAGAAAACAAACGGTGGGAGACCGTCCCAAATGGCAGCCTACTCTCTCTATATATAGTGCACTACTTTTGACCAGAGCCCCTATAGGTAGAGCACTTCTATAGGAAATAGGGTGCCATTTGGGACAGATCCTAAAGGTGTAACACAGCGGGCCTCAGAGGAAAGAGAGAAAACCAGACTACAGATACAGAGAGGCATAAACCACCGGCGAGGTAGGCCGTGTTATTGGCCGAAACCATTGGTTGGTAGGCCGCGTTATTGGCCGAAACCATTGGTTGGTAGGTTGTGTTATTGGCCGAAACCATTGGTTGGTAGGCCGCGTTATTGGCCGAAACCATTGGTTGGTAGGTTGTGTTATTGGCTGAAACCATTGGTTGGTAGGCCGCGTTATTGGCTGAAACCATTGGTTGGTAGGTTGTGTTATTGGCTGAAACCATTGGTTGGTAGGTTGTGTTATTGGCTGAAACCATTGGTTGGTAGGCCGCGTTATTGGCTGAAACCATTGGTTGGTAGGCCGCGTTATTGGCCGAAACCATTGGTTGGTAGGCCGCGTTATTGGCCGAAACCATTGGTTGGTAGGCCGTGTTATTGGCCGAAACCATTGGTTGGTAGGTCGTGTTATTGGCCGAAACCATTGGTTGGTAGGTTGTGTTATTGGCCGAAACCATTGGTTGGTAGGCCGCGTTATTGGCTGAAACCATTGGTTGGTAGGCCGTGTTATTGGCTGAAACCATTGGTTGGTAGGCCGTGTTATTGGCTGAAACCATTGGTTGGTAGGTCGTGTTATTGGCTGAAACCATTGGTTGGTAGGCCGCGTTATTGGCCGAAACCATTGGTTGGTAGGCCGCGTTATTGGCCGAAACCATTGGTTGGTAGGCCGCGTTATTGGCCGAAACCATTGGTTGGTAGGTCGCGTTATTGGCCGAAACCATTGGTTGGTAGGTCGCGTTATTGGCTGAAACCATTGGTTGGTAGGCCGCGTTATTGGCCGAAACCATTGGTTGGTAGGCCGCGTTATTGGCCGAAACCATTGGTTGGTAGGCCGCGTTATTGGCCGAAACCATTGGTTGGTAGGCCGTGTTATTGGCTGAAACCATTGGTTGGTAGGCCGTGTTATTGGCTGAAACCATTGGTTGGTAGGCCGTGTTATTGGCTGAAACCATTGGTTGGTAGGCCGTGTTATTGGCTGAAACCATTGGTTGGTAGGCCGTGTTATTGGCTGAAACCATTGGTTGGTAGGCCGTGTTATTGGCTGAAACCATTGGTTGGTAGGCCGTGTTATTGGCTGAAACCATTGGTTGGTAGGCCGTGTTATTGGCTGAAACCATTGGTTGGTAGGTCGTGTTATTGGCTGAAACCCTTGGTTGGTAGGCCGTGTTATTGGCTGAAACCCTTGGTTGGTAGGTCGTGTTATTGGCTGAAACCATTGGTTGGTAGGTCATATTGTTGGTTGTGTTGTCCCCTTCAGAGAAGTGCAGGGAGATGGTTGGACTCTCATTAAGGCTGTAGTATGCAGCAGTGTGTGTGTGTGTGTGTGTGTGTGTGTGTGTGTGTGTGTGTGTGTGTGTGTGTGTGCGCGGTATTTCCTCTGGAAGAATGTGTAGCAGTGGGGGGGCTGAGAAGCTCAGTTCTGGTGTCTTTTTAAAAGAACATTCTACAACAAAATGAATGTTAAAATAATGCTGACACCATCTAAAAGATAATTTCCATCTCCAGAAATGAGCCTTATTACATCATATTGGGCCATGCATATCGCCTATGGGCCATGTCATTCAGGTATGCTGTAACATCTTATTGGACCATGCATATCACCTATGGGCCATGTCATTCAGGTATGCTGTAACATCATATTGGGCCATGCATATCACCTATGGGCCATGTCATTCAGGTATGCTGTAACATCAATACTGGGCCATACATATCGCCTATGGGCCATGTCATTCAGGTATGCTGTAACATCAATACTGGGCCATACATATAGCCTATGGGCCATATCATTCAGGTATGCTGTAACATCAATACTGGGCCATACATATCGCCTATGGGCCATGTCATTCAGGTATGCTGTAACATCAATACTGGGCCATACATATAGCCTATGGGCCATGTCATTCAGGTATGCTGTAACATCAATACTGGGCCATACATATAGCCTATGGGCCATATCATTCAGGTATGCTGTAACATCAATACTGGGCCATACATATAGCCTATGGGCCATGTCATTCAGGTATGCTGTAACATCAATACTGGGCCATGCATATAGCCTATGGGCCATGTCATTCAGGTATGCTGTAACATCAATACTGGGCCATGCATATAGCCTATGGGCCATGTCATTCAGGTATGCTATAACATCAATACTGGGCCATACATATCGCCTATGGGCCATGGTGTGCTATTATGCTATTATAAATAAGCATTATCATGTGCAGCACAACTGATGCAGCATAGTGGCTATAAATACACTGAATAAAAATATAAAAACTAAACATCAACCATTTCCAAGGTTTTACTGAGTTACAGTTCATATGAGGAAATCAGTCAATTGAAATAAATTCATTAGGCCTTAATCTATGGATTTAACATCACTGAGAAGACAGATTTGCATTCGTTGGTCACAGATACGTTAAAATAATGGATCAGAAAACCAGTCAGTATCTGGTGTGACCACCATTTACCTCATGAAAACCAGTCAGTATCTGGTGTGACCATTTACCTCATGAAAACCAGTCAGTATCTGGTGTGACCACCATTTACCTCGTGAAAACCAGTCAGTATCTAGTGTGCCCACCATTTACCTCGTGAAAACCAGTCAGTATCTGGTGTGCCCACCATTTACCTCGTGAAAACCAGTCAGTATCTGGTGTGCCCACCATTTACCTCGTGAAAACCAGTCAGTATCTGGTGTGACCACCATTTACCTCATGAAAACCAGTCAGTATCTGGTGTGACCACCATTTACCTCATGAAAACCAGTCAGTATCTGGTGTGACCACCATTTACCTGATGAAAACCAGTCAGTATCTGGTGTGACCACCATTTACCTCGTGAAAACCAGTCAGTATCTGATGTGACCATTTACCTCATGAACACCAGTCAGTATCTGGTGTGACCACCATTTACCTGATGAAAACCAGTCAGTATCTGATGTGACCATTTACCTCATGAAAACCAGTCAGTATCTGATGTGACCATTTACCTCATGAAAACCAGTCAGTATCTGGTGTGACCACCATTTACCTGATGAAAACCAGTCAGTATCTGATGTGACCATTTACCTCATGAAAACCAGTCAGTATCTGGTGTGACCATTTACCTCATGAAAACCAGTCAATTCCTGGTGTGACCACCATTTACCTCATGAAAACCAGTCAGTATCTGGTGTGACCATTTACCTCATGAAAACCAGTCAGTATCTGGTGTGACCATTTACCTCATGAAAACCAGTCAATTCCTGGTGTGACCACCATTTACCTCATGAAAACCAGTCAGTATCTGGTGTGACCATTTACCTCATGAAAACCAGTCAGTATCTGATGTGACCATTTACCTTGTTACGGTATCTCTGTGTATTCAAATTGCCATTGATAAAATGCTAAGTGTTCATTGTCCGTAGCTTATACCTGCCCCATACCATAACCCCACCGCCGCCATGTGGCACTCCGTTCACAACGTTGACATTAGCAAATCGCTCGCCCACACGACGCCATACACGTGGCCTACGGTTGAGAGGCCGGTTGGACGTTCTGCCAAATTCTCTAAAACCCTTTGATTTTAGTCAGATGACATTTGAATTGCCACATGAATCTATAGTATCTATATCTACAGTAAACATAAATCAATGACGTCCATGTGAACCAACATACATAGCCTTGTCCGACCAACAGGTTTATCTGCATAACATCCTAAAACGCATTACTCTCTTCCCAACAGCCAATCGGCAGAAGAACACAT
>NW_024061320.1:310470-357970 GCF_016432855.1 Salvelinus namaycush | reverse complement strand
AAAGTAAATTAGGTTTGTGTGTCACGACTGTAATTGAGGAGCCATTTTGAGGGAGACGAGTTGAGAAAAGACTGTGTGGAATATGAAGCCACACACATCACAACATCCTAATCAATAAAACAGGAAGAACACACAACATCCTATCCATCATCTCACCAAAGCCCTCCCCCCCCCCCCCCCTCCCCCCTCGTCCTCCCCCTCCCCCTGCAGCGGCTGTGTATCTCCTCCAGAATGTAATATTAGTGGGATAAGGTGATCAGGACCTCTGACCTCTGTTCAATTCCCCGCCACTGGTAGAGTTTTTTTGGAGAGGGAGGTGCTGGGAATTATGGCATTGCGATTGGATAGTGTGGGAATTATGGCATTGCGATTGGATAGTGTGATTTTATAGAGATTGAATGTTCTGAACATATTGTTCACCATATGTCTGCTGCAGAGGGACAAGAGAGGGACGAGAGAGGGACGAGAGAGGGACGAGAGAGGGACGAGACAATGCAGAGGGACGAGAGAGAGACGAGAGAGAGACATGACGAGACAGCGCAGAGGGGCAAGAGAGGGACGAGACAGCGCAGAGGGACAAGAGAGGGACGAGACGGCGCAGAGGGACGAGAGAGGGACGAGACGGCGCAGAGGGACGAGAGAGGGACGAGACGGCGCAGAGGGACGAGAGAGAGACGAGACGACGCAGAGGGACAACAGAGAGACGAGACGACGCAGAGGGACAACAGAGAGACGAGACGACGCAGAGGGACAACAGAGAGACGAGACGACGCAGAGGGACAACAGAGAGACGAGACGACGCAGAGGGACGAGAGAGACGAGACGACGCAGAGGGACGAGAGAGACGAGACGACGCAGAGGGACGAGAGAGACGAGACGACGCAGAGGGACGAGAGAGACGAGACGACGCAGAGGGACGAGAGAGACGAGACGACGCAGAGGGACGAGAGAGACGAGACGACGCAGAGGGACGAGAGAGACGAGACGACGCAGAGGGACGAGAGAGAGACGACGCAGAGGGACGAGAGAGAGACGACGCAGAGGGACGAGAGAGAGACGACGCAGAGGGACGAGAGAGAGACGACGCAGAGGGACGAGAGAGAGACGACGCAGAGGGACGAGAGAGAGACGACGCAGAGGGACGAGAGAGAGACGACGCAGAGGGACGAGAGAGAGACGACGCAGAGGGACGAGAGAGAGACGACGCAGAGGGACGAGAGAGAGACGACGCAGAGGGACGAGAGAGAGACGACGCAGAGGGACGAGAGAGAGACGACGCAGAGGGACGAGAGAGAGACGACGCAGAGGGACGAGAGAGAGACGACGCAGAGGGACGAGAGAGAGACGACGCAGAGGGACGAGAGAGAGACGACGCAGAGGGACGAGAGAGAGACGACGCAGAGGGACGAGAGAGAGACGACGCAGAGGGACGAGAGAGAGACGACGCAGAGGGACGAGAGAGAGACGACGCAGAGGGACGAGAGAGAGACGACGCAGAGGGACGAGAGAGAGACGACGCAGAGGGACGAGAGAGAGACGACGCAGAGGGACGAGAGAGAGACGACGCAGAGGGACGAGAGAGAGACGACGCAGAGGGACGAGAGAGAGACGACGCAGAGGGACGAGAGAGAGACGACGCAGAGGGACGAGAGAGAGACGAGACGACGCAGAGGGACGAGAGAGAGACGAGACGACGCAGAGGGACGAGAGAGAGACGAGACGACGCAGAGGGACGAGAGAGAGACGAGACGACGCAGAGGGACGAGAGAGAGACGAGACGACGCAGAGGGACGAGAGAGAGACGAGACGACGCAGAGGGACGAGAGAGAGACGAGACGACGCAGAGGGACGAGAGAGAGACGAGACGACGCAGAGGGACGAGAGAGAGACGAGACGACGCAGAGGGACGAGAGAGAGACGAGACGACGCAGAGGGACGAGAGAGAGACGAGACGACGCAGAGGGACGAGAGAGAGACGAGACGACGCAGAGGGACGAGAGAGAGACATGACGAGACGACGCAGAGGGACGAGAGAGAGACATGACGAGACGACGCAGAGGGACAAGAGAGAGACATGACGAGACGACGCAGAGGGACAAGAGAGAGACATGACGAGACAACGCAGAGGGACAAGAGAGAGACATGACGAGACAACGCAGAGGGACAAGAGAGAGACATGACGAGACAACGCAGAGGGACAAGAGAGAGACATGACGAGACAACGCAGAGGGACAAGAGAGAGACATGACGAGACAACGCAGAGGGACAAGAGAGAGACATGACGAGACACATTTTGATCAGTAAATGGAAATAAAAGGGCTGAAAATCAAATTGTCTCCCTGTTTAAAACGAAGATAGAGAACAAGCTATGGAGGAAAAACATAGAGTTTTGGTGCAGGTACAGACAACTAGCGCAAAAATAATATTGTGATATTATCAAAACGATACGCTAGATCGTCCCGATATGTAACTGTAGTGATTTTTCACCCCCATCACTAGTGTGTGTGAGGAGCAGAGCGGCAGGCTCTCTGTCCGTCCGTCTCTCTGTCTCTGTCCGTCTGTCTGTCCGTCCGTGAGGAGGTGAAATGACTGGGCTGACAGCACGGCCTGCATCACAAACAGCACCCTATTCCCTTTATAGTGCCCTACCCTACGGTGGGGCCCCTGGTCAAAAGTAGTGCACTACTTAGGGAACAGGGTGCCATCTGGGACACAGAGAGGTGAAATGATTGGACTGACAGCTAGTCTCCACGGGTTCCAAGCTAGGTCAGGGGCTGGGCGGTGAGCCAGAAGCAAGGACCCTGGTCTGAATAGCAATCACTGCATCACACAGGTGACAGACACTGAGGCTAGCAGCCAAGGTACGTCCCAAACCCTATTCCCTATAGTGAGAGACCCTCTGGGACCGGGGTCTAGAAGCAGTGCGCTACAAAGGGAGTAGGGTGTTGATTAGGATGTTGTCAGGGCCAGCCAGGCAGGTGCAATCCTGTCCTGCCATACCATAATATCAAGATAGGATATTAAATGCAAGACGCCTGGTATTATTATCCTTGTGACTGAACACAGAAGGATCCTTGTCACGTCATCCAAGGTAGAGGGAAATACACTAGATTTGATTTGCAGTGTTGAATCAAACCAGCGGTCCTCTTCAAGTTACCCTGACCTGAGAAGGTGTGTTCATAGAGCTACTAAAGACAACACCTTGCTTCCTCACTGGGTTTCAGTCCCCCCCCCCCCCCGGCTCCTCCAACCTAGTCCCCCCCCGGCTCCTCCAACCTAGTCCCCCCCCGGCTCCTCCGACCCAGTCCCCCCCCCGGCTCCTCCGACCCAGTCCCCCCCCCCCCCGGCTCCTCCGACCCAGTCCCCCCCCCCCCCGGCTCCTCCGACCCAGTCCCCCCCCCCGGCTCCTCCGACCCAGTCCCCCCCCCCCCCGGCTCCTCCGACCCAGTCCCCCCCCCCCCCCGGCTCCTCCGACCCAGTCCCCCCCCCCGGCTCCTCCGACCCAGTCCCCCCCCCCCCGGCTCCTCCGACCCAGTCCCCCCCCCCCCCGGCTCCTCCGACCCAGTCCCCCCCCCCCCCCGGCTCCTCCGACCCAGTCCCCCCCCCCGGCTCCTCCGACCCAGTCCCCCCCCGGCTCCTCCGACCTAGTCCCCCCCGGGCTCCTCCGACCTAGTCCCCCCCGGGCTCCTCCGACCTAGTCCCCCCCGGGCTCCTCCAACCTAGTCCCCCCCGGGCTCCTCCAACCTAGTCCCCCCCGGGCTCCTCCTACCTAGTCCCCCCCGGCTCCTCCTACCTAGTCCCCCCCGGGCTCCTCCTACCTAGTCCCCCCCGGGCTCCTCCAACCTAGTCCCCCCCGGCTCCTCCAATCTAGTCTATTCAAATCATGAAAAAGTTGTATGGTGGAAAAACCTGAAAATCTAATAATTCTGACTGTGCTATTTGCCGTTGCTTCCTAACCTGTTGACGCGTTGTGTTCTGTCGTTGCCGTGGAAACAGGAAGGAAACGATCTTTTCAGCGGGTGGGCGGCGTGGCGTGCAGCAGAGTAGTTTTCAACATGCCAGTCATGAACGCTGGTTCTTCGTACACACGTCCACCTCACAGTGAAGTGAAAGGAGAGGCCAAGGCTCCTGCTGTCTACTGCCGTTCTACTCTACTCATCACACGGTTGAGGCTGTATCCCAAACGGTTCCCTATTCTTTACGGGCCTGGGTCAAAAAAGGAGTGCACTATATAGGGAATAGGGTGACATTTGGAATACAAAAACCTCACACAGTCAGCTATAGCTACCTACGACTGCAGCAAACCAACAAGTGATGGGAAATCATTTCCATTTTGTGTCAGAAGGACCCGACTCCCAAAGATACTAGACTGTGTCAAAACAGAGGGGGAATGTAAGAAACTCAACCAGAAATAACAGTGAACTGGCATATCGAGAGGATCAATGATACTGCTTCAGAAAGACACTCACAACACAAGTCCAAAACCATTCAGAACTGCAGAAATAAATAAACAGTTGATCTGACAGGTACTTTTATTTATTTTTTAAATATAATATATACATAAAAACATTTTTAAAAAGGCTAACAGCGTACTACTCCCCGGTGCACAGCAGTGCGTCGAGTTCCAGGTACTCCCCCCTCTCTGATAAAACCTCTCCTGAAGCCTTTTTCATTGTTTCATATGTTTTGGGGGGAAAAGTCTGATGCCCCCCCCCCCCCCCACATTTTAAAAAGGGAGGGAAACGGTCTCAGAGTTAACTGCACCGTTAGTAGAGTGAGACGTGTTGTGATCAACCAGAGCCACTACTGGCAGATCCTATAATTGCCTCTCCAGAAAAATGGTTCTGTTCATTAAGCACACTGCTCCTGCTGCTGCCTACCAATCAGGAAGAAACACTGGGGTGATGCATCCCCACTGGCTCCCTACTCCCTTTATAGGGCACTACTTTAGACCCTATTCCCTTTACAGGGCACTACTTTAGACCCTACTCCCTTTACAGGGCACTACTTTAGACCCTACTCCCTTTACAGGGCACTACTTTAGACCCTATTCCCTTTACAGGGCACTACTTTAGACCCCATTCCCTTTACAGGGCACTACTTTAGACCCTACTCCCTTTATAGGGCACTACTTTAGACCCTACTCCCTTTATAGGGCACTACTTTTGATCAGAGCTCTATGGGGGAATAGAGAGGCATTTGGAACGCAGGCTGGGTTTCCTTTCCCAACCCTCACCTCCTTAGTGACCCGACTTGTTGTCTTCTACTCCTATTCTGCTTCATCACACGGACTGGACCTCCTGCTCTGTTCCACTATTCTGCTTTATCACACGGACTGGACCTCCTGCTCTGTTCCACTATTCTACTCCTATTCTGCTTCATCACACGGACTGGACCTCCTGCTCTGTTCCACTATTCTGCTTTATCACACGGACTGGGCCTCCTGCTCTGTTCCACTATTCTAGTTATATTCTGCTTTATCACACGGACCTCCTGCTCTGTTCCACTATTCTAGTCCTATTCTGCTTCATCACACGGACTGGACCTCCTGCTCTGTTCCACTATTCTGCTTTATCACACGGACTGGACCTCCTGCTGTTCCACTATTCTGCTTTATCACACGGACTGGACCTCCTGCTCTGTTCCACTATTCTAGTTATATTCTGCTTTATCACACAGACCTCATGCTCTGTTCCACTATTCTAGTTATATTCTGCTTCATCACACGGACCTCCTGCTCTGTTCCACTATTCTAGTCCTATTCTGCTTCATCACACGGACTGGACCTCATGCTCTGTTCCACTATTCTAGTTATATTCTGCTTCATCACACGGACCTCCTGCTCTGTTCCACTATTCTAGTCCTATTCTGCTTCATCACACGGACTGGACCTCCTGCTCTGTTCCACTAATCTGCTTTATCACACGGACTGGACCTCCTGCTCTGTTCCACTATTCTACTCCTATTCTGCTTCATCACACGGACTGGACCTCCTGCTCTGTTCCACTATTCTGCTTTATCACACGGACTGGGCCTCCTGCTCTGTTCCACTATTCTAGTTATATTCTGCTTTATCACACGGACCTCCTGCTCTGTTCCACTATTCTAGTCCTATTCTGATTCATCACACGGACTGGACCTCCTGCTCTGTTCCACTATTCTGCTTTATCACACGGACTGGACCTCCTGCTCTGTTCCACTATTCTAGTTATATTCTGCTTTATCACACGGACCTCATGCTCTGTTCCACTATTCTAGTTATATTCTGCTTTATCACACGGACCTCCTGCTCTGTTCCACTATTCTAGTCCTATTCTGCTTTATCACACGGACTGGACCTCATGCTCTGTTCCACTATTCTAGTTATATTCTGCTTCATCACACGGACCTCCTGCTCTGTTCCACTATTCTAGTTATATTCTGCTTTATCACACGGACCTCCTGCTCTGTTCCACTATTCTAGTCCTATTCTGCTTCATCACACGGACTGGACCTCCTGCTCTGTTCCACTATTGTTCCGTTTTAATTTCACCATTCCAGTTCCACAACATTCCCCTCTCTGTCCTGTCTGTCTTTCACACATCAACTTGTTCTCAATGGTAAATACACACCTTTCCACCCAATCATTAGTAAATACACACCTTTCCACCCAATCATTAGTAAATACACACCTTTCCATCCAATGAATAGTAAACACACACCTTTCCATCCAATCAATAGTAAACACACACCTTTCCATCCAATCAATAGTAAACACACACCTTTCCATCCAATCAATGGTAAACAAACACCTTTCCATCCAATCATTGATAAACAAACACCTTTCCATCCAATCATTGGTAAACACACACCTTTCCATCCAATCATTGGTAAACAAACACCTTTCCATCCAATCATTGGTAAACAAACACCTTTCCATCCAATCATTGGTAAACAAACACCTTTCCATCCAATCATTGGTAAACAAACACCTTTCCATCCAATCATTGGTAAACACACACCTTTCCATCCAATCATTGGTAAACAAACACCTTTCCATCCAATCAATAGTAAACACACACCTGTCCATCCAATCATTGGTAAACAAACACCTGTCCATCCAATCATTGGTAAACAAACACCTGTCCATCCAATCATTGGTAAACAAACACCTGTCCATCCAATCATTGGTAAACAAACACCTGTCCATCCAATCATTGGTAAACAAACACCTGTCCATCCAATCATTGGTAAACAAACACCTTTCCATCCAATCATTGGTAAACAAACACCTTTCCATCCAATCATTGGTAAACACACACCTTTCCATCCAATCAATAGTAAACAAACACCTTTCCATCCAATCAATAGTAAACACACCTTTCCATCCAATCATTGGTAAACAAACACCTTTCCATCCAATCATTGGTAAACAAACACCTTTCCATCCAATCATTGGTAAACAAACACCTGTCCATCCAATCATTGGTAAACAAACACCTGTCCATCCAATCATTGGTAACAAACACCTGTCCATCCAATCATTGGTAAACAAACACCTTTCCATCCAATCATTGGTAAACAAACACCTTTCCATCGAATCATTTGTAAACACACACATTTCCATCCAATCATTGGTAAACAAACACCTTTCCATCCAATCATTGGTAAACAAACACCTTTCCATCCAATCATTGGTAAACAAACACCTTTCCATCCAATCATTGGTAAACAAACACCTTTCCATCCAATCATTTGTAAACACACACCTTTCCATCCAATCATTGGTAAACAAACACCTGTCCATCCAATCATTGGTAAACAAACACCTTTCCATCCAATCATTGGTAAAGAGAGCCCAGATGTTTGCTCTCTATAGATGTTACCAGCCCTGCCACTAACTGACCCCCCTATAGATGTTACCAGCCCTGCCACTAACTGACCCCCCTATAGATGTTACCAGCCCTGCCACTAACTGACCCCCCCTATAGATGTTACCAGCCCTGCCACTAACTGATCCCCCTATAGATGTTACCAGCCCTGCCACTAACTGACCCCCCCTATAGATGTTACCAGCCCTGCCACTAACTGACCCCCCCTATAGATGTTACCAGCCCTGCCACTAACTGACCCCCCTATAGATGTTACCAGCCCTGCCACTAACTGACCCCCCCTATAGTCTCTATAGATGTTACCAGCCTTGCCACTAACTGACCCCCCCTATAGTCTATAGATGTTACCAGCCCTGCCACTAACTGACCCCCCTATAGTCTCTATAGATGTTACCAGCCCTGCCACTAACTGACCCCCCCTATAGATGTTACCAGCCCTGCCACTAACTGACCCCCCCTATAGATGTTACCAGCCCTGCCACTAACTGACCCCCCCTATAGATGTTACCAGCCCTGCCACTAACTGACCCCCCCTATAGATGTTACCAGCCCTGCCACTAACTGACCCCCCCTATAGATGTTACCAGCCCTGCCACTAACTGACCCCCCCTATAGTCTCTATAGATGTTACCAGCCCTGCCACTAACTGACCCCCCCTATAGTCTCTATAGATGTTACCAGCCCTGCCACTAACTGACCCCCCCTATAGTCTCTATAGATGTTACCAGCCCTGCCACTAACTGACCCCCCCTATAGTCTCTATAGATGTTACCAGCCCTGCCACTAACTGACCCCCCCTATAGTCTCTATAGATGTTACCAGCCCTGCCACTAACTGACCCCCCCTATAGATGTTACCAGCCCTGCCACTAACTGACCCCCCCTATAGATGTTACCAGCCCTGCCACTAACTGACCCCCCTATAGATGTTACCAGCCCTGCCACTAACTGACCCCCCTATAGATGTTACCAGCCCTGCCACTAACTGACCCCCCCTATAGATGTTACCAGCCCTGCCACTAACTGACCCCCCTATAGATGTTACCAGCCCTGCCACTAACTGACCCCCCCTATAGTCTCTATAGATGTTACCAGCCCTGCCACTAACTGACCCCCCCTATAGTCTCTATAGATGTTACCAGCCCTGCCACTAACTGACCCCCCTATAGATGTTACCAGCCCTGCCACTAACTGACCACCCTATAGTCTCTATAGATGTTACCAGCCCTGCCACTAACTGACCCCCCCTATAGTCTCTATAGATGTTACCAGCCCTGCCACTAACTGACCCCCCCTATAGTCTCTATAGATGTTACCAGCCCTGCCACTAACTGACCCCCCCTATAGTCTCTATAGATGTTACCAGCCCTGCCACTAACTGACCCCCCTATAGATGTTACCAGCCCTGCCACTAACTGACCACCCTATAGTCTCTATAGATGTTACCAGCCCTGCCACTAACTGACCCCCCCTATAGTCTCTATAGATGTTACCAGCCCTGCCACTAACTGACCCCCCCTATAGTCTCTATAGATGTTACCAGCCCTGCCACTAACTGACCCCCCCTATAGTCTCTATAGATGTTACCAGCCCTGCCACTAACTGACCCCCCTATAGATGTTACCAGCCCTGCCACTAACTGACCCCCCTATAGTCTCTATAGATGTTACCAGCCCTGCCACTAACTGACCCCCCCTATAGTCTCTATAGATGTTACCAGCCCTGCCACTAACTGACCCCCCTATAGTCTCTATAGATGTTACCAGCCCTGCCACTAACTGACGCCCCCTATAGTCTCTATAGATGTTACCAGCCCTGCCACTAACTGACCCCCCCTATAGTCTCTATAGATGTTACCAGCCCTGCCACTAACTGACCCCCCTATAGATGTTACCAGCCCTGCCACTAACTGACCCCCCTATAGATGTTACCAGCCCTGCCACTAACTGACCACCCTATAGTCTCTATAGATGTTACCAGCCCTGCCACTAACTGACCCCCCTATAGTCTCTATAGATGTTACCAGCCCTGCCACTAACTGACCCCCCCTATAGTCTCTATAGATGTTACCAGCCCTGCCACTAACTGACCCCCCCTATAGATGTTACCAGCCCTGCCACTAACTGACCCCCCCTATAGTCTCTATAGATGTTACCAGCCCTGCCACTAACTGACCCCCCCCCCCCCCCCTATAGTCTCTATAGATGTTACCAGCCCTGCCACTAACTGACCCCCCCTATAGTCTCTATAGATGTTACCAGCCCTGCCACTAACTGACCCCCCCTATAGTCTCTATAGATGTTACCAGCCCTGCCACTAACTGACCCCCCCTATAGTCTCTATAGATGTTACCAGCCCTGCCACTAACTGACCCCCCCTATAGATGTTACCAGCCCTGCCACTAACTGACCCCCCCCTATAGTCTCTATAGATGTTACCAGCCCTGCCACTAACTGACCCCCCCTATAGATGTTACCAGTCCTGCCACTAACTGACCCCCCCTATAGATGTTACCAGTCCTGCCACTAACTGACCCCCCCTATAGATGTTACCAGCCCTGCCACTAACTGACCCCCCCCTAGTCTCTATAGATGTTACCAGCCCTGCCACTAACTGACCCCCCCTATAGATGTTACCAGCCCTGCCACTAACTGACCCCCCCTATAGATGTTACCAGCCCTGCCACTAACTGACCCCCCTATAGTCTCTATAGATGTTACCAGTCCTGCCACTAACTGACCCCCCTATAGATGTTACCAGTCCTGCCACTAACTGACCCCCCCTATAGATGTTACCAGCCCTGCCACTAACTGACCCCTCCTATAGATGTTACCAGCCCTGCCACTAACTGACCCCCCCCTATAGATGTTACCAGCCCTGCCACTAACTGACCCCCCCTATAGTCTCTATAGATGTTACCAGCCCTGCCACTAACTGACCCCCCCTATAGATGTTACCAGCCCTGCCACTAACTGACCCCCCTATAGTCTCTATAGATGTTACCAGCCCTGCCACTAACTGACCCCCCTATAGATGTTACCAGCCCTGCCACTAACTGACCCCCTCTATAGATGTTACCAGCCCTGCCACTAACTGACCCCCTCTATAGATGTTACCAGCCCTGCCACTAACTGACCCCCCTATAGATGTTACCAGCCCTGCCACTAACTGACCACCCTATAGTCTCTATAGATGTTACCAGCCCTGCCACTAACTGACCCCCCCTATAGTCTCTATAGATGTTACCAGCCCTGCCACTAACTGACCCCCCTATAGATGTTACCAGCCCTGCCACTAACTGACCCCCCTATAGATGTTACCAGCCCTGCCACTAACTGACCCCCCCTATAGTCTCTATAGATGTTACCAGCCCTGCCACTAACTGACCCCCCTATAGTCTCTATAGATGTTACCAGCCCTGCCACTAACTGACCCCCCTATAGTCTCTATAGATGTTACCAGCCCTGCCACTAACTGACCCCCCCTATAGTCTCTATAGATGTTACCAGCCCTGCCACTAACTGACCCCCCTATAGTCTCTAGATGTACCAGCCCTGCCACTAACTGACCCCCCTATTAGATGTTACCAGTCCTGCCACTAACTGACCCCCCCTATAGATGTTACCAGTCCTGCCACTAACTGACCCCCCCTATAGATGTTACCAGTCCTGCCACTAACTGACCCCCCCTATAGATGTTACCAGCCCTGCCACTAACTGACCCCCCCTATAGTCTCTATAGATGTTACCAGCCCTGCCACTAACTGACCCCCCCTATAGATGTTACCAGCCCTGCCACTAACTGACCCCCCCTATAGATGTTACCAGCCCTGCCACTAACTGACCCCCCCTATAGATGTTACCAGCCCTGCCACTAACTGACCCCCCCTATAGATGTTACCAGCCCTGCCACTAACTGACCCCCCTATAGATGTTACCAGCCCTGCCACTAACTGACCCCCCCTATAGTCTCTATAGATGTTACCAGCCCTGCCACTAACTGACCCCCCATATAGTCTCTATAGATGTTACCAGCCCTGCCACTAACTGACCCCCCTATAGATGTTACCAGCCCTGCCACTAACTGACCACCCTATAGTCTCTATAGATGTTACCAGCCCTGCCACTAACTGACCCCCCCTATAGTCTCTATAGATGTTACCAGCCCTGCCACTAACTGACCCCCCCTATAGTCTCTATAGATGTTACCAGCCCTGCCACTAACTGACCCCCCCTATAGTCTCTATAGATGTTACCAGCCCTGCCACTAACTGACCCCCCTATAGATGTTACCAGCCCTGCCACTAACTGACCACCCTATAGTCTCTATAGATGTTACCAGCCCTGCCACTAACTGACCCCCCCTATAGTCTCTATAGATGTTACCAGCCCTGCCACTAACTGACCCCCCCTATAGTCTCTATAGATGTTACCAGCCCTGCCACTAACTGACCCCCCCTATAGTCTCTATAGATGTTACCAGCCCTGCCACTAACTGACCCCCCTATAGATGTTACCAGCCCTGCCACTAACTGACCCCCCTATAGTCTCTATAGATGTTACCAGCCCTGCCACTAACTGACCCCCCCTATAGTCTCTATAGATGTTACCAGCCCTGCCACTAACTGACCCCCCTATAGTCTCTATAGATGTTACCAGCCCTGCCACTAACTGACGCCCCCTATAGTCTCTATAGATGTTACCAGCCCTGCCACTAACTGACCCCCCCTATAGTCTCTATAGATGTTACCAGCCCTGCCACTAACTGACCCCCCTATAGATGTTACCAGCCCTGCCACTAACTGACCCCCCTATAGATGTTACCAGCCCTGCCACTAACTGACCACCCTATAGTCTCTATAGATGTTACCAGCCCTGCCACTAACTGACCCCCCTATAGTCTCTATAGATGTTACCAGCCCTGCCACTAACTGACCCCCCCTATAGTCTCTATAGATGTTACCAGCCCTGCCACTAACTGACCCCCCCTATAGATGTTACCAGCCCTGCCACTAACTGACCCCCCCTATAGTCTCTATAGATGTTACCAGCCCTGCCACTAACTGACCCCCCCCCCCCCCCTATAGTCTCTATAGATGTTACCAGCCCTGCCACTAACTGACCCCCCCTATAGTCTCTATAGATGTTACCAGCCCTGCCACTAACTGACCCCCCCTATAGTCTCTATAGATGTTACCAGCCCTGCCACTAACTGACCCCCCCTATAGTCTCTATAGATGTTACCAGCCCTGCCACTAACTGACCCCCCCTATAGATGTTACCAGCCCTGCCACTAACTGACCCCCCCCTATAGTCTCTATAGATGTTACCAGCCCTGCCACTAACTGACCCCCCCTATAGATGTTACCAGTCCTGCCACTAACTGACCCCCCCTATAGATGTTACCAGTCCTGCCACTAACTGACCCCCCCTATAGATGTTACCAGCCCTGCCACTAACTGACCCCCCCCTAGTCTCTATAGATGTTACCAGCCCTGCCACTAACTGACCCCCCCTATAGTCTCTATAGATGTTACCAGCCCTGCCACTAACTGACCCCCCCTATAGATGTTACCAGCCCTGCCACTAACTGACCCCCCTATAGTCTCTATAGATGTTACCAGCCCTGCCACTAACTGACCCCCCTATAGATGTTACCAGCCCTGCCACTAACTGACCCCCTCTATAGATGTTACCAGCCCTGCCACTAACTGACCCCCTCTATAGATGTTACCAGCCCTGCCACTAACTGACCCCCCTATAGATGTTACCAGCCCTGCCACTAACTGACCACCCTATAGTCTCTATAGATGTTACCAGCCCTGCCACTAACTGACCCCCCCTATAGTCTCTATAGATGTTACCAGCCCTGCCACTAACTGACCCCCCTATAGATGTTACCAGCCCTGCCACTAACTGACCCCCCTATAGATGTTACCAGCCCTGCCACTAACTGACCCCCCCTATAGTCTCTATAGATGTTACCAGCCCTGCCACTAACTGACCCCCCTATAGTCTCTATAGATGTTACCAGCCCTGCCACTAACTGACCCCCCCTATAGTCTCTATAGATGTTACCAGCCCTGCCACTAACTGACCCCCCCTATAGTCTCTATAGATGTTACCAGCCCTGCCACTAACTGACCCCCCCTATAGATGTTACCAGTCCTGCCACTAACTGACCCCCCCTATAGATGTTACCAGTCCTGCCACTAACTGACCCCCCCTATAGATGTTACCAGTCCTGCCACTAACTGACCCCCCCTATAGATGTTACCAGCCCTGCCACTAACTGACCCCCCCTATAGTCTCTATAGATGTTACCAGCCCTGCCACTAACTGACCACCATTTATTCTGCTTGAATGCTCAGATGTTCCTTTCTGTCTCTCTCCTCCACACACACACACACCTGAGAGCTGCTATTCAGCACATCTGAGGACTAAAGACTCAATCAGCTGGTAGTAATTAGCGGTAATGCCTGTCGTTACGGTTGACCCCACCATGTTCTGTTTTCTCCACTGGATAGATCCCCCCCCCCCCACCACACACACACACACACACACACACACACACACACACACACACACACACAGAGAGAGGACCAAGCCAGATGGGAGATTGTTCTACCCAGGACAACACCTTCTGAAGGGTACACCAGAATGTCAGTGACAAATATGAACACCTGCTCTCTGCATTTCATCCTAATCTGGTCAACGGCATTATGGGGATTCTGACACAGTGAACGGCAGCTTGAGGTTTGGTTTGATTACGATGGCTTTATTAAATCAAGGAAAGGTGTGCATGAAGGGGACTGTGTGTGCGTGTGTGTGTGTGTGTGTCAAATCAAAGTTTATTGGTCACGTACACAGATTTGCAGAGGTTATCGCAGGTGCAGCGAAATGTCTCTCTGAAACTGTACCGGTTTCTATTTAATTATAGTGTTTTTACCTCACAGCAGTTAATAGTGGCACAACCCTTCAGCATGTATTTGTGTGAAAAACAAAATTATGGCAAACAGCCATTACCGTAATTAAAGACTGCAGGGCATTTTCACAGCTCAAGACAGATCAGTAACAGTCATTACTTGTAACAGGGGGAGGGGGAGACTCTCTTAGGTGATATTTTCTCAACTAATTCTCCTTTCAGAAATGGAACTCTTACGGACAGATCCAAGAACACCATTAGACATTAAAAAACACATTCTGTCTTCTTCTTTGTGCTAATTTTTGTAAACATGTTTTTTTTGGGGTGGGGTGGGGGTTGTATATTGAAAAGGAGCCCCAGAATAGAAACAGCATGAAGTTCTCTGAAAGCTGAAGCTTTTGACGTCACTACTTCTAATAGAGAAACTGGTTTCCATGTTATTGTGTGGTGTTATAGCAACACCTAGTGGTCAAATCATGTCACTTCACCAGAAGGCCATAAACCAAAATACGGTTCCCCAACATAAAGTCCCATTCGTCATCTCCTCTGTAAATATTGGGATCCGACCAGCCAGTAGCCAGTAGGTATGTAATTGCTAAGGATCATCCAAGTCAACTGAAATGACCTTACAGCAGTAGAATAAGGATTAACATTTAATAGAGAGAGGTCTTAGCTGGCAGGCAGCTCCCCACCACACAGCTGAACAAGACACTGCTATAACGTAGTAGACTGACATTTACAACCGGGAGGCCATTTGAAAAATTGTAGAAAACTGATATTGAAAAGACAACGAAAATACAACTTCAAAAACAAACCAGCGACAATACATCATCACGAGGAAGATGATTGATGAGGAGTGTGGTGACGATCATGTAGAGAGGGCTACTCCAGGAACCAGCCTGAGTCTTAAAGCTACTGGACTTCTTCACACTTGACGTGGGTGATAGACACACTGTGATTACCATGGCGGCCTCCCAGTAGCTCCTGTAAATAATTAAATATGTATATATTTTTAACTGGTTTTAATTGTGTTTTTTAAAAAATCAACTGTTCTATTTTTGATAACATTGAGTTTAATTGCATATTTCTCTCCTGTCCTGCAGACTACTAGTCAACTGTGTGTTCCTGGTGGTTGTAGTTCCCTGCAGACTACTAGTCAACTGTGTGTTCCTGGTTGTAGTTCCCTGCAGACTACTAGTCAACTGTGTGTTCCTGGTTGTAGTTCCCTGCAGACTACTAGTCAACTGTGTGTTCCTGGTTGTAGTTCCCTGCAGACTACTAGTCAACTGTGTGTTCCTGGTGGTTGTAGTTCCCTGCAGACTACTAGTCAACTGTGTGTTCCTGGTTGTAGTTCCCTGCAGACTACTAGTCAACTGTGTGTTCCTGGTTGTAGTTCCCTGCAGACTACTAGTCAACTGTGTGTTCCTGGTGGTTGTAGTTTCCTGCAGACTACTAGTCAACTGTGTGTTCCTGGTTGTAGTTCCCTGCAGACTACTAGTCAACTGTGTGTTCCTGGTTGTAGTTCCCTGCAGACTACTAGTCAACTGTGTGTTCCTGGTTGTAGTTCCCTGCAGACTACTAGTCAACTGTGTGTTCCTGGTTGTAGTTCCCTGCAGACTACTAGTCAACTGTGTGTTCCTGGTTGTAGTTCCCTGCAGACTACTAGTCAACTGTGTGTTCCTGGTTGTAGTTCCCTGCAGACTACTAGTCAACTGTGTGTTCCTGGTTGTAGTTCCCTGCAGACTACTAGTCAACTGTGTGTTCCTGGTTGTAGTTCCCTGCAGACTACTAGTCAACTGTGTGTTCCTGGTGGTTGTAGTTCCCTGCAGACTACTAGTCAACTGTGTGTTCCTGGTGGTTGTAGTTCCCTGCAGACTACTAGTCAACTGTGTGTTCGTGGTTGTAGTTCCCTGCAGACTACTAGTCAACTGTGTGTTCGTGGTTGTAGTTCCCTGCAGACTACTAGTCAACTGTGTGTTCGTGGTTGTAGTTCCCTGCAGACTACTAGTCAACTGTGTGTTCCTGGTGGTTGTTCCCTGCAGACTACTAGTCAACTGTGTGTTCCTGGTGGTGGTTGTTCCCTGCAGACTACTAGTCAACTGTGTGTTCCTGGTTGTAGTTTCCTGCAGACTACTAGTCAACTGTGTGTTCCTGGTGGTTGTAGTTCCCTGCAGACTACTAGTCAACTGTGTGTTCCTGGTTGTAGTTCCCTGCAGACTACTAGTCAACTGTGTGTTCCTGGTTGTAGTTCCCTGCAGACTACTAGTCAACTGTGTGTTCGTGGTTGTAGTTCCCTGCAGACTACTAGTCAACTGTGTGTTCGTGGTTGTAGTTCCCTGCAGACTACTAGTCAACTGTGTGTTCCTGGTGGTTGTTCCCTGCAGACTACTAGTCAACTGTGTGTTCCTGGTGGTTGTTCCCTGCAGACTACTAGTCAACTGTGTGTTCCTGGTGGTTGTAGTTCCCTGCAGACTACTAGTCAACTGTGTGTTCCTGGTTGTAGTTTCCTGCAGACTACTAGTCAACTGTGTGTTCCTGGTTGTAGTTTCCTGCAGACTACTAGTCAACTGTGTGTTCCTGGTTGTAGTTCCCTGCAGACTACTAGTTTATTAAATATGTATATATTTTTAACTGGTTTTAATTGTGTTAGGGTGTGTTATAAAAGTAGTGCCCTATATAGGGAACAGGGCGGTATAAAAGTAGTGCCCTATATAGGGAACAGGGCGGTATAAAAGTAGTGTCCTATTAGGGAATAGGGCGCCATCTGGGACCTATCCTCTGTTAAATCATAGCTGTTAACTATCCCTCATTCAACATGATTAAATCTTGTTCTGATTTCAGGGTGAACTCGTGGTTCATTGACCAAGCGGTTCTCTCACATCCCACAGAGAAGCTGTGTATCGATCTCAGCCGCTGGGAAATTAGACAGGAATTTAAATAAAGTTAAGAAGTCAAAATCACGTCGTTCATGAAATTGGATAAAAGCAGATCAAAGTACGACGACCAAAGTTTGAAAAAGGACTGTTGCTTCTACATCGATAAAGTTCAAATCAGGAAGTTCCTGGTGTCAAACACTTGGATTCAGGAGGCGGGATTATTATTGGGATAGGGTGACATCAGCCTAACTGTCATTTTAATACACCAATGGTAACGTGATATTCTCTTACCTAATATAAACAAGGCTATGCCATTGCACAGCCATAGACCTCTACAAACCACTGCCACAGATTGTGTTCCACAATATAATATAACCAGTTGATATTATAGACAGAGAGAGACTCAGACCCCACACTGTTACCAACAGACAGACAGAGACAGAGAGAGACAGAGAGAGACAGAGAGAGACAGAGAGAGACAGAGAGAGACACCACACTGTTACCAACACAGAGAGAGAGAGACACTCAGACCCCACACTGTTACCAACAGAGAGACAGACGAGACAGACGAGACAGACGAGAGAGACGAGAGAGACGAGAGAGACAGACCCCACACTGTTACCAACAGAGAGACAGACGAGAGAGACGAGAGAGACGAGAGAGACGAGAGAGACGAGAGAGACAGACCCCACACTGTTACCAACAGACAGCCAGTGACCTGGAGTCCTGGCTCAGGTTCAGCAGGCTAAATGTGGGACCAATCCCACTAATGACATTACCACGGTCAGTCAGTCACAGCCAGCAGCGACACTACAGGGGGGACGGCAAAACACCTAGTGGGACACAGAACCACACACACACACACAGACATAGAAAACCACACAGACAGAACCACACACACAGACATAGAAAACCACACACACACAGAACCAAACACACACACACAGAACCACACAAGGAGGGACGGCAGTAGCTAGGTTGTAAATATTATTGTCCGAGCCAGAACGGCCCTCAGGACAGGAGTCTATGTCCTGTAGTGTGAGACAGCTTGATGTACACCCTCTGGACCAGACACTAGTCTATGGCAGGAGGTCTGTGACAACCAGACACTAGTCTACGGCAGGAGGTCTGTTTAAACAACCAGGAACTAGTCTATGGCAGGAGGTCTGTTTAAACTACCAGACACTAGTCTATGGCAGGAGGTCTGTTTAAACAACCAGACACTAGTCTATGGCAGGAGGTCTGTTTAAACAACCAGACACTAGTCTACGGAAGGAGGTAACTAGGTCAAAGTGCTGTTTAAACAACCAGACACTAGTCTACGGCAGGAGGTCTGTTTAAACAACCAGACACTAGTCTACGGCAGGAGGTAACTAGGTCAAAGTGCTGTTTAAACAACCAGACACTAGTCTATGGCAGGAGGTAACTAGGTCAAAGTGCTGTTTAAACAACCAGACACTAGTCTATGGCAGGAGGTAACTAGGTCAAAGTGATGCTTAAACAACCAGACACTAGTCTATGGCAGGAGGTAACTAGGTCAAAGTGCTGTTTAAACAACCAGACACTAGTCTATGGCAGGAGGTAACTAGGTCAAAGTGCTGTTTAAACAACCAGACATTAGTCTATGGCAGGAGGTAACTAGGTCAAAGTGATGTTTAAACAACCAGACACTAGTCTATGGCAGGAGGTAACTAGGTCAAAGTGATGTTTAAACAACCAGACATTAGTCTATGGCAGGAGGTAACTAGGTCAAAGTGATGTTTAAACAACCAGACACTAGTCTATGGCAGGAGGTAACTAGGTCAAAGTGCTGTTTAAACAACCAGACATTAGTCTATGGCAGGAGGTAACTAGGTCAAAGTGATGTTTAAACAACCAGACACTAGTCTATGGCAGGAGGTAACTAGGTCAAAGTGATGTTTAAACAACCAGACACTAGTCTACGGCAGGAGGTCTGTTTAAACAACCAGACACTAGTCTATGGCAGGAGGTAACTAGGTCAAAGTGCTGTTTAAACAACCAGACACTAGTCTATGGCAGGAGGTCTGTTTAAACAACCAGACACTAGTCTATGGCAGGAGGTAACTAGGTCAAAGTGCTGTTTAAACAACCAGACACTAGTCTATGGCAGGAGGTAACTAGGTCAAAGTGCTGTTTAAACAACCAGACACTAGTCTATGGCAGGAGGTACCTAGGTCAAAGTGATGTTTAAACAACCAGGAACTAGTCTATGGCAGGAGGTCTGTTTAAACAACCAGACACTAGTCTACGGCAGGAGGTCTGTTTAAACAACCAGACACTAGTCTACGGCAGGAGGTAACTAGGTCAAAGTGATGTTTAAACAACCAGACACTAGTCTATGGCAGGAGGTCTGTTTAAACAACCAGACACTAGTCTATGGCAGGAGGTCTGTTTAAACAACCAGACACTAGTCTATGGCAGGAGGTCTGTTTAAACAACCAGACACTAGTCTATGGCAGGAGGTCTGTTTAAACAACCAGACACTAGTCTATGGCAGGAGGTAACTAGGTCAAAGTGCTGTTTAAACTACCAGACACTAGTCTACGGAAGGAGGTAACTAGGTCAAAGTGCTGTTTAAACTACCAGACACTAGTCTACGGAAGGAGGTAACTAGGTCAAAGTGATGTTTAAACAACCAGACACTAGTCTACGGCAGGAGGTCTGTTTAAACAACCAGACACTAGTCTACGGAAGGAGGTAACTAGGTCAAAGTGCTGTTTAAACAACCAGACACTAGTCTACGGCAGGAGGTCTGTTTAAACAACCAGACACTAGTCTATGGCAGGAGGTAACTAGGTCAAAGTGCTGTTTAAACAACCAGGAACTAGTCTATGGCAGGAGGTCTGTTTAAACAACCAGGAACTAGTCTATGGCAGGAGGTCTGTTTAAACAACCAGGAACTAGTCTATGGCAGGAGGTCTGTTTAAACAACCAGGAACTAGTCTACGGCAGGAGGTCTGTGACAACCAGGAACTAGTCTATGGCAGGAGGTCTGTGACAACCAGGAACTAGTCTATGGCAGGAGGTAACTAGGTCAAAGTGCTGTTTAAACAACCAGGAACTAGTCTATGGCAGGAGGTAACTAGGTCAAAGTGCTGTTTAAACAACCAGACACTAGTCTACGGCAGGAGGTCTGTGACAACCAGGAACTAGTCTATGGCAGGTGGTAACTAGGTAAAAGCGTTGCTGAGAATGAACAAGTTGGTGGTGCAGAACTACAATTAGAATTCAGCACACAGTACACTGCTACAGTCCAAATATGTTCTGACTCGCTATACCGTCTCTGGAACATTCTCATGGAAAGAGCGAGAACCAGGAAATAGAAGCTACTGCCAACTAGGAAGTCCACACTCCAGATTCCTCTAGCATGACATAACCATAGCAACACCACAGTTGACATTCCCTGGGTATTATTATGTGATGTTTTATTCCCTCCAACAATGTCACAGGGATCTCTGGCCTTCAAGAAAACGCCACACCAACTGAACACTCGGGGGGGGCTGCATTCCAAATGGAAACCTATTTCCTATACAGTGCACTTCACACCATAGTACATAGGGTCCAATTTGGGACGCAGCCCCATTCAAACAAAACGGGTCCATTATCCCAATCTGTTCAGCTGATTTCCTGGTCCACACTCCCTCGTGTCAATCCCTCCATTCCAAATCTCTGAAACCTTGAAAAAAGAACATTTTACTGCCCAGATTGAGCTAAACGAGTGCGTGTGTGTGAGTGTCACATTACCAAGGTACTTAACAGATTGGAAGAGGACCTAGGGACCTCAGGAGAAGACACTCATAATGATTAAAACTTTAATCTAGGGCAGCAGGGTAATACTGTCAGCAATTCCATTTGAAAAAGTAACATAACCTCTGGCTGACGGAGGGAGCTCAGAATATACATCCAAATGGACCCCTATTTCCATAAGGCTCTGGTCCAAAGTAGTGCACTATGTAGGGAATAGGGTTCTATAGGGCTCTGGTCTAAAGTAGTGCACTATATAGGGAATAGGGTGCCGTTTGGAACAAAGGCTTTATTTCCAACTTCTGCAGTCGGTTGCTCAAACCTGCGTATTTGCATTGGATTAGAATTAAAAAGTCAGAGAAGAGAGGGAGACAGAGAGGAGTTACTCCATTAGTTTTGTGTCACTCATAAAATGTCATTAACATTTGTCGGACGTGATCTGCTGCCTAAAGAGGAAAGAACCATTTCTCTAAGATGAAAGAAAAGTTCCTAAGACAAGCATCAATGCTTCTCTTCAATACTGGCACAGGTGACAACGCAAATTTTTATTTATTTATTTTATTTCACCTTTATTTAACCAGGTAGGCAAGTTGAGAACACGTTCCCATTTACAATTGCGACCTGGCCAAGATAAATTAATAAAAGTGTTATTTTTTAAATAATAATTTAAACCTGGCTGCAGAATAAACTGAAACGTTGTTGATGAAAAAATTAAAAATAAAGCTGAAGCGATGAAAAAGGGAGAGTGGAAGTCGGAACCATAGAATTAGAATCATCATTAGACTCGTTCTAATTCTACACGTGGAACATCTGAAAGAGGTAGACTGGTGCCTGGTGTGGCAGGAGCAACCTCACAATACGGAGTCTCAAATGGCCCACTATTGCTCTATACAGAACACTACTTCTGACCAGACAGCCCAAGGAGAGGTCAAACCTTGTTTGTCCACGTGGCGTCGAGAAAGACAGACCACACCAGACAGACAACATCAGTCAGTAGAGTACAGAGGCAGTGGGATTACACCTAGCTACTTATCCCCTGGCTAATTTGACCTGTTGATACAGAGCAGCTTGTCTGAGGCAAAGCAAATACAACAAGCACAATGTACTGCTGGACTGTAGACATGTATCTGGGATATCAACAATACTTCTACGTCCTGTACTGACTTATATCCGACATTGT
Source organism: Salvelinus namaycush (assembly GCF_016432855.1). Taxonomy (NCBI): domain Eukaryota; kingdom Metazoa; phylum Chordata; class Actinopteri; order Salmoniformes; family Salmonidae; genus Salvelinus; species Salvelinus namaycush. Next base: position 335,355 of record NW_024061320.1, on the reverse strand, counting down.
TATTTTAACATTAGTCAGCTACCACACCCTTAGTTAAGTACCTCAACTCCTCCACCGAATAGAGTGTTTTGAAACGACCCTCAGACTCGCTATGCGTCGACACTTAACATTTTTTACATTCTTAAACCCTTACGTGTAGTTGTGTTTGTCCTCTGGTGTTGCATGCCTGTCTTAGTTTGCTGAAATCCAAACAACGTTTGCTATAGGTAAACTGTAACGTCCAGTAATGGATACCACAAATCTCAGGTATACAATCTGTAGCTATGTTTGACTGTATGATATTACAGACGAGCATTAGAAAAGGAGAGAGAAATGTCCCTTTCGTTTGAAGAGAGAAAGTGGGCTTTGCAGCATTTGGCACAGAGCGAATCCCTGTAACATGATTCATGTCAACGTTACCATCATCAGAGGGGGGGAAAAAAACTGGGATTTAGCACAATGTGAGTGCAGACAACACAGATTGACTCTCAAAACAAAATCAGTACATGGCATTGTACTGGAATGTAAATTAACAGGTTTACGGGAACAAGTATTTAACTACCTAGCCTGAATCATTGCATAGTGGAGGGTGGGCAAAAATGCATTGTCAAATGTCACCTTAGCTAGCCCTGAGAGCTCATTTACAATCCAGGGCGAGTTGTGTCACTTGAGGTAAACTGTGTCGGGTCAGTGACACTTTCAGTGATTGAGTTTTAGAAAAGGCCTACTTACAAACTTTGGTTTACGTTCTCCATCCTCGCATCCAGACGCTCCCACTTGCCCGGCGGTGAATCCCTTCTTTCGCTGTTTGTCTCGTCCACTGGATTGAAGATTATTCCAATGGTTCTCCATGATAACTACGGTAGCTAGCTAACTGGGCTACTCACTGTCACTACTGTATCCGACCTTTGCAAAAAACGGCGAAACATGCAATACGGTTAGTTAACAAAAGCGATTATTGGGGAAAAGTTACTTAAACCTGATATCGGGTGCAAACAGCCAATGTGATAGCGAGGACAGAGTGTGAAAAGAGACCCCTCAAAGATGCTAACGAGCTGGCTAACTATCACGGTCGGATTTCCTTAATCCAATTTGTGGCTTTTCAGGTAGTTTGCCTTCCAAGACGTATAGAATAGATAAACCACAGTTATCAACACGTTTTCTTGAATACAATTGTTGAAATATTTGCAAAACGATGTTGACAAAGTTAGTTATTAAGCTATCAGACAACGTTAAGACGAGTTGACATTTCTACAGCTCAAACTTCTGACTGTCATAATTTTTTTCCCCAGTCCGAAAACCGCGCCACCGGAAGTTGTCAGTGTGACGTTGTTTCATTCTAGCCAATTGTTTTTGCCGACAACTGAAACGCCTTTAATTTTGAGATAGACGATTGGCCGTTCGTCATGTCACTCATTCCATTCAAGAGATGAGCAGCGTGATAAAAACAGCGCGGGAAAAAAAAGGGACGTTGATTATTAATCTACAAAAGCTCTTTTAACAAAAATGTTGACAGTTTTACCTTGTAGACTAAAACATTTTCCCTGAATCCAACTCTTTCATGTGTCGAAGATACACCGACACTTGGCCAAATCTTACTGTGTGTAGTCTGCCGGAATCATCAAACCTCTCTTTAGATATTGTACAGTTATTTAGTGGTTGCTTATAGAGGGCTGTATTGCTTGTAGCCGGTCCGGACAGAGATCATTGAGGCGCGGTCGGACAGACATACAATTTTGGGATCAAAATATTTTTGTTGTCCCTGAGATTATTTGGAAACGGTTGTCTTTCTGCTATGTATGCGTTAGCCTAATTTTACCTATTGTATTAAAAGCACATCTTTGACTTTTTAGCATTATTCACACACTCAGAATTCAACGTCAGTAGTTTACCTCTCCTCTCCTAGTTGAGCTTGCGAGTTCAAGTGCCCTTACATGTATGTTGTAAATGTATGTTGTACATGTATGTTGTACATGTATGTCTGGTCTCATTGGAGTAGAGTAGGCTGCCTATATGGCGGACAATCACGTGGCAGTTAACTTAAAAATAAAATGAACTTAAATATGATTAGACTGTAGTTTTACTACAGTGTCTGTAAAATACATATTGATCATGGAAAGAAGTGGATGGTACTCAACCAACATGAGTTGAGATGTAATCAAAAGATGCTATCATCATTGAAAAGGAAAAGGAAAGGGTATAGTATAGTATTTGATTACGCATTTATTTGTCTCCGCCTGCAAACCGTCCTCCTAAAAGGTATATCCTATATGTATAACCGTCCTCCTAAAAGGTATATCCTATATGTATAACCGTCCTCCTAAAAGGTATATCCTATATGTATAACCGTCCTCCTAAAAGGTATATCCTATATGTATAACCGTCCTCCTAAAAGGTATATCCTATATGTATAACCGTCCTCCTAAAAGGTATATCCTATATGTATAACCGTCCTCCTAAAAGGTATATCCTATATGTATAACCGTCCTCCTAAAAGGTATATCCTATATGTAAACCGTCCTCCTAAAAGGTATATCCTATATGTATAACCGTCCTCCTAAAAGGTATATCCTATATGTATAACCGTCCTCCTAAAAGGTATATCCTATATGTATAACCGTCCTCCTAAAAGGTATATCCTATATGTATAACCGTCCTCCTAAAAGGTATATCCTATATGTGTAACCGTCCTCCTAAAAGGTATATCCTATATGTATAACCGTCCTCCTAAAAGGTATATCCTATATGTATAGCCGTCCTCCTAAAAGGTATATCCTATATGTATAGCCGTCCTCCTAAAAGGTATATCCTATATGTATAACCGTCCTCCTAAAAGGTATATCCTATATGTAAACCGTCCTCCTAAAAGGTATATCCTATATGTAAACCGTCCTCCTAAAAGGTATATCCTATATGTATAACCGTCCTCCTAAAAGGTATATCCTATATGTATAACCGTCCTCCTAAAAGGTATATCCTATATGTATAACCGTCCTCCTAAAAGGTATATCCTATATATATAACCGTCCTCCTAAAAGGTATATCCTATATGTATAACCGTCCTCCTAAAAGGTATATCCTATATGTATAACCGTCCTCCTAAAAGGTATATCCTATATGTATAACCGTCCTCCTAAAAGGTATATCCTATATGTATAACCGTCCTCCTAAAAGGTATATCCTATATGTATAACAAGTGTAGCTGTCATCGTCCTTCATGCTGCAAGGTCAGTAGCCATACCTGCAAGCAGCGGCGACCCATCATTCAGGGCAGGTGGGGCTGGGCCCCACATTCTTAGCCAAAAAATAAATACAAAATATATATATATATATAGCAAAAAAAAATGGAGGGGGGGCTTGCCTGTTTTGCATGTTATTTTGGCATTAATATGTGTCCCATATCAGTTTCCAAACAATGTAAAAGATATATTGAGTTAATAAAGCCACATACACACATGTTCTCTCTTTTGTTTTCTTGAGTAAGGCAGCTCCAAAATGCAGGTGTTTCAGCCTCGCTCAGTGCTTTCTGTGGTGGTGGGGGGCGAGCTAGCAGAAAATACGGAGCATTGCGCCGTGATTGGCTCAGTGTTCTGTCACTCATGGGGACACTACGTCATCACCAAGTTTAGGTCCTTAAGTAAAGGTAGACATCCAAAATTTCAGTCCTTTGGGTCCTGCCACAGAGTTATATTACAAGTGCCCTTCCAAGAAGGATATAGGTCATTGGCCACAGATAGAATGACGTCAAATCATGTGATATCTACAGTCGCTTTGATTGGACTGATCATGTCAACATCATACTTTCAGTCTAAGCTAACAGTCATCATCATGAATCAAGTCGACAATCTACTGACAAATAATTTTTAGTCCTTGTCATATGAAAATAAATAATGAAGAGAAAGTATAGATAAAACCTATCGGTGTTCATCGGCCATTGGACATAAAGATTACACACCAAGTTGGAAATCGCAAATTCAACAATGAGTCGTTTGGAAGGAATCAGTGGCTAACTGCAAGCATTGCAAAGCAACCAGTAGCCTGCTATTCAGTGGAGTGGCAGTGTGTTTTAAATCCAGAGAATGACAGACTTTGATGACAAAGTTTGATGACGAAATTTCCTCACAAGGGACTGCCGCGCCAACTTCCTGTTCAAGTGGGCACAGCACAACAAGGTGAGTCCAAAAATGTATTGAATGCCGCTGCATTAAGGATGTAACATGCCAGGGAGATGTGTATACTGTAGCTAAGAAAGTAATACTAAGTGTATGTTGTGTTGTAAGATGTTAGTAGCCCATGTGCCTTACCCTAATAATTTGGTCTATTTTCAACTCTTAATGTCGCCTAACGTTACTGTTCTGACTTGGTGGTGCTGCACATGTAGCTTATAACCTGTCTTTGAGAAATGTCATCATCTAATATTGTAAGAGGTTTCATTGTCTGCTTTATATGCCCCCTTTATTTATCCTACGGTTCTGACTTGGTGTACAGGGAAAATACTGTAAGAGCAGCCCATGTTCTGCATTCTGTCACAGTACTTTTCAAAAGTGCTGAACACAGTAGTTATATTTACTATGTCAGTCTTACTGTAGCTCGCTCATTAATGTCTTCATTGAAATTACGGAATGCCTCTTATCCGCTCATCTTTCCCTTATGCCATAGTTTGTACATCTCACTTGTCAGTAGAAACCACATTTGTTTAAGCAAGTCAGCCATATCAGCTATGGTTGTTTTTTTTAAAGGCAGAAAAACTAGGCTGAATTAATTGTTTCGCTGCCAGATAAGGCTCAGCTGATAACCAGGTGTAGCCGTGGTAAGGAGTCGCTCCATTGTGCTGCAAAGAAAGCTCTGCTGTTGCGACAGCTTTATGTTGGCCCTAACAGATTGTGGGCACCGTTTGTCACCGTTATAGTCCAATTAATGCATTGTTTAGTGTTGTGTCGTGTCTATGCTACACATAGTTGTGTTGTGTCTATGCTACGCTGTCTATACAGACAGCCTAATATAATAATCTACCATAGTGGCTGATATAGTCCAGTAATACAGACAGCCTAATATAATAATCTACCATAGTGGCTGATATAGTCCGGTAATACAGATAGCCTAATATAATGTGCCACGTGAAAATCTCTCGTATTTTAACCTATTTTTTAAGTTAATTTTTGCGCATTTGATATTGCCTATACAGTGCGCAAAAATGCTGTGACCATGGCTGGCAAGTGAGCTTCGTCACATACGCCTAAAATAACATTTGCTGGACTGCGGTTGGGTTTGGGACCAGTTCTTGCGGTACCGGGTTGGAGTCGGTACATAAAACCAGCGGGTGCGCTATGAAAAGCTGTGGGTGCGGGTGGGAGCGGGATTAAGAAATCAGTCCCGGGCAGACCACTAGTTAGTTGCTTGTCGCAACCCTGTGGTGCCAATTGAAATGACACTCTTATAACGCATTATAACGGCACCAGCATTAGGTCTCATTCAAATCTGCTTACTCACTCTCAAACCTATAGGCCCTAACTAACTGAATTCCTCGTGGATATGAAATGACTGGATATAGGATTAAACAGTTCAACACAATCTCACAAAAAATGGCCTTTCTAACTACAAGTTCACCAGTATCCCAAAATATTACGCGAAATCAAGCATATATAATAAAACACATTTTCCCACAAATTAAGTCGCACGTAAATGTGTCTTTTCTCGCAAATTCTCTTCAGAAAGTATTGTGTGTGTGTAGTCTACTGGTAAAATGTGTGTCCCTTTCACACGAATTAAGTAGCACATAAATTCGTGTCTTTTCTCACGAATTAATCCGCACAAAAACGCACGCAATTTGCTGAAATACATTATGTACATGTATGCACGAATTGAATGTGAGATTGTGTTGAACAGTTCCCCCTATGACATAAGAGCTTCTGCTAAATGACAAAAAATGTTCATGTAAATTAGGGTGTTACAGAACAAATGTGCCGTTGTAGCCAAATGTGTTCACCGTCTCTGTCTAGTGTAGCCGTGCGTGATTCACAGAGACCGGTTAAACCAGCCTAAAACCATGTGTCACTCAAACCACTGGACCGGAGGCTAACCCCAAGTCAAACACTTCAGTACCAAACCATACAAGGATATCAAGAATCAATGATTTGTGTATCAGTAATCTTTTGTCAAAGAACAGGACATTCGTTTTTGGGGTAGGCGATAGTTTAGAATTCATGAATGAATGATTCTTCCCCTCCAGTGTTCCGGGAAATGCTGGAACTGTCACATGAGTTGAAGCTGGAGAGACGAAGCAGGTACGGGGACTAAAACATTTAATCATAACAGACAGAGAGGAAACAGGAACAGCATCAGAAACAAATTCAAAAGACAAAAACAATACAATGCAGCAGCTGGGAACAGAGCTGGGGAACAGACAAATATAGGGGAGGAAAAGAACATGTGATAAGTGAGTCCAGGTGAGTCCAATAACGCTGATGCGAGTGACGAGGGAGGGCAGGTGTGAGTGATGGAGGGCAGGTGTGAGTGATGGATGGCAGGAGAGCGTGATGCAGGGTAATCTGGCGCCCTCAAGCGCCAGAGGGAGGGAAGAGCGGGAGCAGACGTGACAGGAACAAAAAGTGAGCGGAGAGGGGGGTGACTTGGGGAACTCTGAGGTAAAAAACACATTTATAATAAAGCAGTGAAGGTCTATCATTTAATTTGCGTGGTGGCATAGAGCACTAGACTAGAGGCACTTATAGAAGTTGCAAACATGGTGACATTTTTTTTTGTAGCCTAGGGTCCAATAATTTTTTTGTTGCCTTTAATAAAATAATGTAATGCAATTCTATGTCATTTTACATGAATGGAGACTGTCAGAATCTTCTTTTAATACTGAACAAATGATCGAAATGTCAGGCTACTTTGACACACTGACAAACTGACAATCTGAAATCAATAAAAAAATGACCATGTCTTGAATCCATCAGTAGCCAAAGTGTGTGGATTCACTCTAAACATGTGGGGTTCAACAACGGTTCTTCTTAGATCCTCAAAGTTCTTCAAAGAACCTTAGGGTTCTTGGCATTGAAATTTCCCCCCCCCCCCAAAAGGTTCCTCCAAGAACCTCCATAGGAGATGGGGTTCATCGTGGAACCTCCTTATGGTGGGGGGTTCTTGCAGGAACCTAACTGCCCAACTGAAACATTAGGATTTGAATTTGAAAGGACAGGAGGTGAAGGCCCTTAACTGAAAAATGTAAAGATCTCCTCAATTTAAGGTAAGGTTGGTCCCTTGTATATCATCTACATTTATATTGTTTTATGATCATACCATCTATCTTTTCATATTGGTGCAAATCTTTCTAAAAACAGAAAATGGACACAATTCAATGGGTATCAATCAACAAAGAGGTCAGAATATGTTGAAGGCTATAAGAATATGTTGAAGGCTATAAGAATATGTTGAAGGCTATAAGAATATGTTGAAGGCTATAAGAATATGTCGAAGGCTATAAGAATATGTCGAAGGCTATAAGAATATGTTGAAGGCTATAAGAATATGTTGAAGGCTATAAGAATATGTTGAAGGCTATAAGAATATGTTGAAGGCTATAAGAATATGTTGAAGGCTATAAGAATATGTTGAAGGCTATAAGAATATGTTGAAGGCTATAAGAATATGTTGAAGGCTATAAGAATATGTTGAAGGCTATAAGAATATGTTGATGGCTATAAGAATATGTCGAAGGCTATAAGAATATGTCGAAGGCTATAAGAATATGTTGATGGCTATAAGAATATGTTGAAGGCTATAAGAATATGTTGAAGGCTATAAGAATATGTTGAAGGCTATAAGAATATGTTGAAGGCTATAAGAATATGTTGAAGGCTATAAGAATATGTTGAAGGCTATAAGAATATGTTGAAGGCTATAAGAATATGTTGATGGCTATAAGAATATGTTGAAGGCTAGCTGTATTGGAGGCAGATGACTGCACTGATCACTTTTGTGTCTGTGTCTGCAAATCAAATCACATTTATATATATATAGCCCTTCTTACATCAGCTGATATATCAAAGTGCTGTACAGAAACCCGGCCTAAAACCCCAAACAGCAAGCAATGCCGGTGTAGAAGCACGGTGGCTAGGAAAAACTCCCTAGAAAGGCCTGCAGGTCTGCAATACAGACGAGGAGGCATACAAAGGTATGTCAATTGGTATTGGAATGTTATGCAGATCACATGTACCATCCTCCTCCCTGACCTCTTCAATGAATATCCCAGAGGCCTCTACATTATGGACAAGGTATGAAAACCATTATCAAAATACTTTTTTTCATTCACATTTACCACAAAAAAACCAAGGTATGAATACTGTCATGTGCATGTTTTGTTCATCTTTATAATTCAGGGGCGCAACTTTCACTGGGGACACTCAATGCCCCCCCCCCCACAATCTGAAATAGCATTTTTATCCCCCCTCAGTTTTATCATTGTAATGTGAAACAAAGGCAAGCGACAGTGTGCTTTAGGACCATGTGGACGCCTCCGAGTGGTCGGTGTCGTGGATAATCGTCTCAGAAATATAACACTCTTATAAGAACTTGTAAAATCAATAAAGACTTTTAATACAATGTATCACAAGCCGGGGTGATCCGCGGATCACACACCTTCCCAGAGCACTGGCTCTGTCTTATACACACACAGCACATGAGATCATTACATACTTTAATTAAATTACTTCTCCTAGGTCATCTGCCACTATTATCCTTCATTTCAGGCTTCCTGCTTGTTTACGCCCAATAACGCCTGTATCTGCTCTTGATTAGATTATAATGGTGGCAGGACCCTCTTGTCTCCTAAAATTAATATATGTCTATCTTACCCTAAGCACTTATGGCCTTTACCCTAAGCACTTATGGCCTTTCCTCTCTATTTAATCTTCATAATGGTGTCCTGCTCTTTTCATAAATGCACTTTAAAGCACGTATGGCTTCGGCCATTTTACTCTCTGTTTTATCTTTGGTTTCCTGTTTTTACCAGCCTGTATCCATTCACTCACGTCTGCCTTCTCCTGTTATATTCTAATGTACACTTTTATGTCTGTCCCTAAATGTATCATTCACTCACGTCTGCCTTCTCCTGTTATATTCTAATGTACACTTTTATGTCTGTCCCTAAATGTATCATTCACTCCCACATCGGCTAGGCTGTTTGGAGTGTTAATCCGACCGGATAAATATATATATATATAAAATTATGTCCCCCCCCCATTTCTAAAACCAAAATTGCGCCCCTGGTATAATTAGTAAATACAATGTTTTGGTTTCACAGACTTCACCCTCCCTACACCTCTGATGAATATAACAGGAAACCTGTTCCATCACCAAGCACTGCAAAATCATTCTGGCTATGGATAGAGGATATATCCAATGGACCTGCGGCTCTGCTGGGAGTTTACCTCATATTAAAAGCATTAACACTGACAACTAAAATGTTGTGTTATTGTTATGCATGTTATTATTAATAAACGAATAGGGGGAGGTAGTAGTTCAAAAAGGAACCCCGAAAGGTTCTTCGAGGATCCATTAAAACGGCTTCTTTGAATAACTATTTTTATTTATTTTGTTTATCCTTTATTTAACTAGGTAAGTCAGTTAAGAACAAATTCTTATTTACAATGACGGCCTACTTTTAAAGGGTTCTTCGAAGAATTTATAGAGGTTCCCTCATAGTTCCAATTTGAAGGACCCCTAAAGGATACTCTAGGAACATTTTCTTTTTAGAGTGTACATATCGTAGGCTACAATATGAGGAGGAAATTATAGTCCTTAAAATGCTTTCCAGTTTCACTGACTCACCCGAATGATGCGCTGCTCACTCGCTGGTGATGGCAGATCCGCTGGTGCCAAAAAAACGTTCTCTCTCTTGTTTAACTTTGTAAAAAATATATTTGGAAGTTGATTAAATATTTTGGTAGCCTACAGCAGATTGATAAGAGTTGTGTCTTTTCAGCAGGAGTTATTTTCTTTCCAACCTGTGTTTTCCCGCGATTGTATTTGAAAATATTGCAAAAAGGCCTGTTTTGTCCGCGTGCTGTTTGTCCGCTGACAGGTTTGCCGTGCGTTCCCGACTGTAAATTGAGTGTGAAAATGTGCTGGACTGTAGGCTATGCTTTGTTATTGGGCCATTGAAGAAGCCATTGATCTAAATTCTAGGCCTTATCTTGGTGTATTAGGCTATTCTGAATTATTTAATTTCTTTCTGAACAGACAGCTGTAAATCTATAATTTTTGGAAAATGTCTTTCAATTTCTCAGGGGTGCTGCGGCTCCTCCAGAACCCTTCGCACGGCTATGATTCTATAAGTAAACAAAGTGTTAAGTGCAACGCTGGAGAAATGAGAGTTGCAGGTTCATGTCTATCAGAGAAGAGAGCGGGGGAGAGAGAGATGATGATAAGTGAATCTCATTCTAGTTCTGTGAGAGATACCAGGCGTGATTCTCACACAACCACCGCCAGGTGTTGGTCTCAAACAGGTTAGTTACCATGGTAAGGGAGCAAAAAAATATTGTAATAAAATTACAGATACTTTTGAAAAAACGAGATGATTACTTCGAGGATTACTTTTAAATTCAGAAAGAATGTTTTCTCAATGACATCTAAATCAGCGTTGAAAAAAAGGCGCAAAATACATTTGTTCCACCTGAGCGAGTCTGACCACAAATCAGAGACCACTACGATGACACACCAAATGACGATCACCAATCAGAGACCGCTACGATGACACACCAAATGACGATCACCAATCAGAGACCGCTACGATGACACACCAAATGACGACCACCAATCAGAGACCACCACGATGACACACCAAATGTGTTTGATGGATCGCGGGGGAAAGAGCAGGAATAGGATTTTGTAGGCTACGGTCCAAACTATGTCTTCCAATGGTGCGACTGCTGTCGGCATCCAAAGATTATCCAACTTGAATAAACGCTTGGAGGTAAGGATGACAGCAGTGGTTTAGTCTACGGCGATACGGATATCACTTATTATTGATATCTACGTAGCGCATTGATGTGAATCACACTGCTGCTCTCTCATTTAGCTATGTGTGCCTTATGGATTGTGGTTGTTGTGGATGGCTATGTTCACAAATCTAAAAATGTATATTTGAACCCAATTTAATGGTTGAATTCAAGAAGTTTAAAAGCTACCTATCAATCATTGTTTTTGAAACCAGTGGACAGCCAGTGAAAAAATGTGCTCTTGCAGCAGATGCACAGTGCGGATCCCAGCCTATGGAATAAAAATAGGGATTTTTATTGCTCAATCTAATTCAGGCTGATAAAATACATCCATAGGCCTAAAGGACACGTGCTCAAACTGGCACACTTATGATAGACTTCAAGGGCCAATCTGTGGTTGATAGACTTAAAGGGGCAATCTGTGGTTGATAGACTTAAAGGGGCAATCTGTGGTTGATAGACTTAAAGGAGCAATCTGTAGTTGATAGACTTAAAGGGGCAATCTGTGGTTGATAGACTTAAAGGGGCAATCTGTGGTTGATAGACTTAAAGGGGCAATCTGTGGTTGATAGACTTAAAGGGGAAATCTGTGGTTGATAGACTTAAAGGGGCAATCTGTGGTTGATAGACTTAAAGGGGCAATCTGTGGTTGATAGACTTAAAGGGGCAATCTGTGGTTGATAGACTTAAAGGGGCAATCTGTGGTTGATAGACTTAAAGGGGCAATCTGTGGTTGATAGACTTAAAGGGGCAATCTGTGGTTGATAGACTTAAAGGGGCAATCTGTGGTTGATAGACTTAAAGGGGCAATCTGTGGTTACTACATCCACTATATATATTAATGTAAAGATATAATTTAATCGTATTCTTATATGTAGTAGAAAGTGATGGGTTAGAAGAAGCCTACATAACCAACTCATAAAGTAAAATTTAACATCCATGTATGCCCAGCTATGTAAACTTTAACATTGATTTATCCTGCAATAGATGTCGTTCAATTGGTAACACACATTCTATGTCTTCTTCTAATGCCTCTTAAGGGAAAAGTAATCTTTAAAAAGTAACTGAATGTAATCAGATTACATTACCGAGTGTGGGCAATCCAAAAGTTACTTTACTGATTACAATTTTTGACAGGTAACTTGTAACTGTAATAGATTACATTTAGAAAGTAACCTACCCAACCCTGTTAGTTATAATGTTGCTGAAACCATAAACACGGGGCGGCCCAACCAGAATCAAGTGTTAGAATATCAGGCCGGGATGAAAAATCTACTTTTTCACGTTATGGGGTGCAGAAGAATGAAAGAATACACAACTTGAATGAAATTTGATTGCTTTAATTCAAATTTTTACATTGCAAAAAGTGAGACTTTTTTTTTTATGCCACTATAAGTACCGTATCAGGCCAAATAAGTTCCGGAAGGCAATAGTCCAAAACGGAGAGGTGCCGGATCCTGTTCTGGCAGGATCCGGCTTAAATTAGGTACTGATCCCTTCTAAAAGTTGTAACCAGACAGACCCAAAGACTACTGATTTACGTGACATTTTTTATCCAAAATATTCATATGGTAAATGTACATGGTGCATCAACCTGGTCTCAGAGAAATTTGTATTATTCTGTACGTAAATCCGAGACATTCTATTTAGTTACGTTTCTAAGGTAAGGTGTTGATAAGGGAATTTATATGTTTAAAGTAATGACTAAAGGATTCCACCCTGAAATCATATAATTGTATGAAATATGTTAGTAGTCATAATTCCATAATGTAACTGGACCATTGTGTTGCTGTGTAGTGGTGTGGTGCTGTGTAGTGGTGCTGTGTAGTGGTGTAGTGGTGTGGTGCTGTGTAGTGGTGTGGTGCTGTGTAGTGGTGTGGTGCTGTGTAGTGGTGTAGTGGTGTGTAGTGGTGTGGTGCTGTGTAGTGGTGTAGTGGTGCTGTGTAGTAGTGGTGTGGTGCTGTGTAGTGGTGTAGTGCTGTGTAGTGGTGTGGTGCTGTGTAGTGGTGTAGTGGTGTGGTGCTGTGTAGTGGTGTAGTGGTGTAGTAGTGGTGTGGTGCTGTGTAGTGGTGTAGTGGTGTGTAGTGGTGTGGTGCTGTGTAGTGGTGTGGTGCTGTGTAGTGGTGTAGTGGTGTGGTGCTGTGTAGTGGTGTGGTGGTGTGTAGTGGTGTAGTGGTGTGTAGTGGTGTAGTGGTGTGGTGCTGTGTAGTGGTGTAGTGGTGTAGTGGTGTGGTGCTGTGTAGTGGTGTGGTGCTGTGTAGTGGTGTGTAGTGGTGTAGTGGTGTAGTGGTGTAGTGGTGTGGTGCTGTGTAGTGGTGTGGTGGTGTGTAGTGGTGTGGTGTGGTGCTGTGTAGTGGTGTGTAGTGGTGTAGTGGTGTGGTGCTGTGTAGTGGTGTGGTGTGGTGTAGTGGTGTGGTGCTGTGTAGTGGTGTGTAGTGGTGTAGTGGTGTGGTGCTGTGTAGTGGTGTGGTGTAGTGGTGTAGTGGTGTGGTGCTGTGTAGTGGTGTGGTGGTGTGTAGTGGTGTGTAGTGGTGTAGTGGTGTGGTGCTGTGTAGTGGTGTGTAGTGGTGTAGTGGTGTGGTGCTGTGTAGTGGTGTGGTGTGGTGTAGTGGTGTGATGCTGTGTAGTGGTGTGTAGTGGTGTAGTGGTGTGGTGCTGTGTAGTGGTGTGGTGTGGTGGTGTGGTGTGGTGCTGTGTAGTGGTGTGGTGGTGTGGTGTGGTGCTGTGTAGTGGTGTGGTGTGGTGCTGTGTAGTGGTGTGAGAGTTGAGAGAACAGAGGACAACAGGAAAGAGGCTCCTTCCAAGGTCCCTCTAATCTGGGGAGGGAGGGAACGGGATGGAACAGCCAGCCTTCCAAGGTCCCTCTAATCTAGGGAGGGAGGGAACGGGATGGAACAGCCAGCCTTCCAAGGTCCCTCTAATCTAGGGAGGGAGGGAACGGGATGGAACAGCCAGCCTTCCAAGGTCCCTCTAATCTAGGGAGGGAGGGAACGGTATGGAACAGACAGCTTGGTAGTGATAAACGAGGAATGTGAACTGTGGGGAAAGATACATCCCACCTACTGTTTGTGTGTCTGTGTGTGTGTGTAATCCCCCTACTGTTTGTGTGTCTGTGTGTGCGTGTAAGTAGTTGGGAGGGGGGTGGAAGTTATGAAATGACATGTCATTGCATTTTTTGACTTTAGAACGTTCTCGTGAATAAAGAACCAACCTTTTGCAGAAGCTGAGTCTTTGCCTAATTCTTCTTAACCCTAGCTTTACAACCTAGGGGGAATTGGTCAAAGCTATAGTGATTGTTATCATCATTGGGATTGAAAATTCTCGTGACAACTATATATTAATTTGTGGAGGTCCATCACCCATTTCGTATATGTTATGAATTACAATTCGTATTATATGTTATGAATTTGCAAAACGTACAATACGCAATGAGACATAATGCCTCGCCTGGTTCACTAACTACTTCTCAGAGTTCAGTGTGTCAAATCGGAGGGCCTGTTGTCCGGACCTCTGGCAGTCTATATGGGGGTGCCACAGGGTTCAATTCTCGGGCCGACTCTTTTCTCTGTATACATCAATGATGTCGCTCTTGCTGCTGGTGATTCTCTGATCCACCTCTACACAGACGACACCATTCTGTATACTTCTGGCCCTTCTTTGGACACTGTGTTAACAAACCTCCAGACAAGCTTCAATGCCATACAACACTCCTTCCGTGGCCTCCAACTGCTCTTAAATGCAAGTAAAACTAAATGCATGCTCTTCAACCGATCGCTGCCCGCCCATCTAGCATCACTACTCTGGACGGTTCTGACTTAGAATCTGTGGACAACTACAAATACCTAGGTGTCTGGTTAGACTGTAAACTCTCCTTCCAGAATCACATTAAGCATCTCCAATCCAAAATTTAATCTAGAATTGGCTTCCTATTTCGCAACAAAGCATCCTTCACTCATGCTGCCAAACATACCCTTGTAAAACTGACCATCCTACCGATCCTTCACTTCGGCGATGTCATTTACAAAACAGTGCCATCTTTTGTCACCAAAGCCCCATATACTACCCACCACTGCGAACTGTACGCTCTCGTCAGCTGGCCCTCGCTTCATATTCGTCGCCAAAGCCACTGGCTCCAGGTCATCTACAAGTCTCTGCTAGATAAAGCCTTGCATTATCTCAGCTCACTGGTCACCATAGCAGCACCCACCCGTGGAACGCGCTGCAGCAGGTATATCTCACTGGTCACCCCCAAAGCCAATTCCTCCTTTGGCCGCCTTTCCTTCCAGTTCTCTGCTGCCAATGACTGGAACGAACTGCAAAAGTCACTGAAGCTGGAGACTCATATCTCCCTCACTAACTTTAAGCATCAGCTGTCAGAGCAGCTTACAGATCATTGCACCTGTACACAACCCATCTCTAAATTGCACACCCAACTACCTCATCCCCATATTGTTTTTTTTGTTGCTACTTTGCACCCCAGTATCTCTACTTGCACATTCATCTTCTGCACATCTATCACTCCAGTGTTTAATTGCTAAATTGTAATTATTTCTCCTCTATGGCCTATTTATTGCCTTACCTCCCTAATCTTACTTCATTTGCACACACTGTACATAGACTTTTCTATTGTGTTATTGACTGTACGTTTGTTTATTCCATGTGTAACTCTGTGTTGTTGTTTATGTGTAACTCTGTGCTGTTGTTTATGTGTAACTCTGTGTTGTTGTTTATATGTAACTCTGTGTTGTTGTTTATGTGTAACTCTGTGTTGTTGTTTATGTGTAACTCTGTGTTGTTGTTTATGTCACACTGCTTTGCTTTATCTTGGCCAGGTCGCAGTTGTAAATGAGAACTTGTTCTCAACTGGCCTACCTGGTTAAATAAAGGTGAAATAAAAATTGTATACATAAAGTTGTGTGTGTGTGCCATTCAGAGGGTGAATGGGCAAGACAAAAGATTTACGTGTCTTTGGACGGGTTATGGTAGTAGGTGCCAGGCGCACCGGTTTGCAATGACTGCTAGGTTTTTCACGCTCAACAGTTTCAATATGTTCCACCACCCAAAGGACATCCAGACATCTTAAACACAACTGTAGGAAGTACATTGGAGTCAACATGGGCCAGCATCCCTGTGGAACGCTTTAGACACCTTGTCACCTTGACACAGGGATGCTGGCCCATGTTGACTCCAATGTACTTCCTACAGTTGTGTTTAAGATGTCTGGATGTCCTTTGGGTGGTGGAACATTTTTGATTCACACAGGAAACTGTTGCCCTGTTGCAACTCAATATAAGGAAGGTGTTCCTAATGTTTTGTACACTAAGTGTAAGAAATATTGTCCGATTTTCGTTTTGCGAAGACACAAGATAAAAACATATTGATGAGCAGTATGTTATGTTGTTCTATGTTGAACCCCCAGTGTGTGTGTGTGTGTGTGTGTGTGTGTGTGTGTGTGTGTGTGTGTGTGTGTGTGTATGCGCCCAAGCGTGAGTGTCAGGAGACAATGGACTCCCATTTGAACACACACACACAGTTGTAAACAGTTACATTGTTTGTTTCTTGTCTATATTTCACAGGGTGTCTGGTCTGTGACAGTGGGAATCTTCAAGAAGCAAGGAGTCTCTCTCTCTCTCTCTCTCTCACCTGACTGGATAAACTTTGAAATTGAAGCATCTGGGCAGGCCAATAGAACGGCAGCTCTGTCAGTCTTGAGGACTTAAGAGACATGGTTAATCTAAGGCACACGTTCTAGCCTTAACGATAGCAGAAACACAGAAAGATAGACGCATGGGGAAGGCAGCGGAGGCCATGACCGAGTCCTACATGAAGGAAACCAAAGCTCTATTTCAAACAGTGTATAATTTGGCCCCCCAAAAAACCCCGACCTTTCTCTGATCATGAGAGCCTCATTGACCTGCAGGAACTGAATGTTGTTAAAATGGTTTAAAAATATATATAAAAATAATGTAACCTTTATTTAACTAGGCAAGTCAGTAAAGAACAAATTCGTATTTACAATGACGGCCGGCCAGGGAATAATGGGTTAACTGCCTGTTCAGAGGCAGAACAACAGATTTTTACCTTGTCAGCTCAGGGATTCGATCCAGTGCTCGGTGACTGGCCCAACGCTCTAACCACAAGGCAACCTGCCGCCCCTACGCTCTAACCACTAGGCAACCTGCCGCCCCTACGCTCTAACCACTAGGCAACCTGCCGCCTCTACACTCTAACCACTAGGCAACCTGCCGCCCCTACACTCTAACCACTAGGCAACCTGCCGCACCGGGTTAAAATTGTCTCAATACTTAATTCACGTTACAGTGTAACCTAAATGACCAAACATGTGGCCACTGAGATGCAGAGCAATTTCAGGTGTAGCAACCAGGTTGACCTCAAGAGGCCCAAAGTGTTTTACATGGTAATGTATAAACCACAGACTTGTTTTACATGGTAATGTATAAACCACAGACTTGTTTTACACGGTAATGTATGGAACCACAGACTTGTTTTACATGGTAATGTATAAACCAGACTTGTTTTACATGGTAATGTATAAACCAGACTTGTTTTACATGGTAATGTATAAACCACAGACTTGTTTTACATGGTAATGTATAGAACCACATAATTGTTTTACATGGTAATGTATAAACTACAGACTTGTTTGACATGGTAATGTATAAACCACAGACTTGTTTTACACGGTAATGTATAAACCAGACTTGTTTTACATGGTAATGTATAAACCACAGAATTGTTTTACACGGTAATATATGGAACCACAGACTTGTTTTACACGGTAATATATGGAACCACAGACTAGTTTTACATGGTAATGTATAAACCACAGACTTGTTTTACACGGTAATGTATAAACCACAGACTTGTTTTACACGGTAATGTATAAACCACAGACTTGTTTTACACGGTAATGTATGAACCACAGACTTGTTTTACATGGTAATGTATGAACCACAGACTTGTTTTACACGGTAATGTATGAACCACAGACTTGTTTTACACGGTAATGTATGAACCACAGACTTGTTTTACATGGTAATGTATGAACCACAGACTTGTTTTACACGGTAATGTATAAACCAGACTTGTTTTACACGGTAATGTATAAACCAGACTTGTTTTACATGGTAATATATGGAACCACAGACTTGTTTTACACGGTAATGTATAAACCACAGACTTGTTTTACATGGTAATGTATAAACCAGACTTGTTTACATGGTAATGTATAAACCAGACTTGTTTTGCATGGTAATGTATAAACCAGACTTGTTTTACACGGTAATGTATAAACCACAGACTTGTTTTACATGGTAATGTATAAACCAGACTTGTTTTACATGGTAATGTATAAACCAGACTTGTTTTACATGGTAATGTATAAACCAGACTTGTTTTACATGGTAATGTATAAACCAGACTTGTTTTACACGGTAATGTATAAACCACAGACTTGTTTTACATGGTAATGTATAAACCAGACTTGTTTTACATGGTAATGTATAAACCAGACTTGTTTTACACGGTAATGTATAAACCACAGACTTGTTTTACATGGTAATGTATAAACCACAGACTTGTTTTACACGGTAATGTATAAACCACAGACTTGTTTTACATGGTAATGTATAAACCAGACTTGTTTTACATGGTAATGTATAAACCAGATTTGTTTTACGTGGTAATGTATAAACCACAGACTTGTTTTACATGGTAATGTATAAACCACAGACTTGTTTTACATGGTAATGTGTAAACCACAGACTTGTTTTACATGGTAATGTATAAACCACAGACTTGAACTAGGGCTGTATCAGATACAGTTGATGAGGTCAACGCTGTCAACCATTTCAAAGCGTTTTATGAGGAAGCTACACTCTCTACATAGTATGTCAAACAAAAATGAACCTTGAACTCAGGGATGCAGCAGCCCAAGTAGGCTCACAACTTCTTCCGTCATCGTCAAGAGTGTTGGATGTGAGCTGGGTCGCCAGTCGTTTTTTGTTCTGTCTGTACGTCGCCGGGTGCACTTGTGCAGCACTTCTAAAATGCTTGTGCAGATGAGAGGAGAACCAACACAGAGAAGCAAACATACAAAGGGTGATTAGACCGCGGCCTTATGCATCATACACTGCATGATCTAAGCATCAGAATCGCTCTAGAACTCTCCTCAGAGCAGAGCAACTTCTAGATCACACAGAGCAATAGGTTCTAAATCACACAGAGCGATACGTTCTAAACCACACAGAGCGATAGGTTCTAAATCACACAGAGCGATACGTTCTAAATCACACAGAGCGATAGGTTCTAAATCACACAGAGCGATAGGTTCTAAATCACACAGAGCGATACGTTCTAAACCACACAGAGCGATAGGTTCTAAACCACACAGAGCGATACGTTCTAAATCACACAGAGCGATAGGTTCTAAATCACACAGAGCGATAGGTTCTAAACCACACAGAGCGATACGTTCTAAACCACACAGAGCGATACGTTCTAAACCACACAGAGCGATACGTTCTAAACCACACAGAGCGATACGTTCTAAATCATACAGAGCGATAGGTTCTAAATCACACAGAGCGATAGGTTCTAAATCACACAGAGCGATACGTTCTAAATCACACAGAGCGATACGTTCTAAATCACACAGAGCGATACGTTCTAAATCTCACAGAGCGATAAGTTCTAAATCTCACAGAGCGATAAGTTCTAAATCACACAGAGCGATAGGTTCTAAATCACACAGAGCGATACGTTCTAAATCACACAGAGCGATAGGTTCTAAATCACACAGAGCGATACGTTCTAAATCACACAGAGCGATACGTTCTAAATCACACAGCGATACGTTCTAAATCACACAGAGCGATAGGTTCTAAATCACACAGAGCGATACGTTCTAAATCACACAGAGCGATACGTTCTAAATCACACAGAGCGATACGTTCTAAATCACACAGAGCGATACGTTCTAAATCACACAGAGCGATACGTTCTAAATCACACAGAGCGATACGTTCTAAATCACACAGAGCGATACGTTCTAAATCACACAGAGCGATACGTTCTAAATCACACAGAGCGATACGTTCTAAATCACACAGAGCGATACGTTCTAAACCACACAGAGCGATAGGTTCTAAATCACACAGAGCGATACGTTCTAAATCACACAGAGCGATAGGTTCTAAATCACACAGAGCGATAGGTTCTAAATCACACAGAGCGATAGGTTCTAAATCACACAGAGCGATACGTTCTAAATCACACAGAGCGATACGTTCTAAATCACACAGAGCGATAGGTTCTAAATCACACAGAGCGATACGTTCTAAACCACACAGAGCGATACGTTCTAAATCACACAGAGCGATACGTTCTAAATTACACAGAGCGATACGTTCTAAACCACACAGAGCGATAGGTTCTAAATCACACAGAGCGATAGGTTCTAAATCACACAGAGCGATAGGTTCTAAATCACACAGAGCGATACGTTCTTAATCACACAGAGCGATACGTTCTAAATCACACAGAGCGATAGGTTCTAAATCACACAGAGCGATAGGTTCTAAACCACAGAGCGATACGTTCTAAATCACACAGAGCGATACGTTCTAAATCACACAGAGCGATACGTTCTAAATCACACAGAGCGATACGTTCTAAATCACACAGAGCGATACGTTCTAAATCACACAGAGCGATACGTTCTAAATCCCACAGAGCGATACGTTCTAAATCCCACAGAGCGATACGTTCTAAATCACACAGAGCGATAAGTTCTAAATCACACAGAGCGATACGTTCTAAATCACACAGAGCGATACGTTCTAAACCACACAGAGCGATAGGTTCTAAATCACACAGAGCGATAGGTTCTAAATCACACAGAGCGATAGGTTCTAAATCACACAGAGCGATAGGTTCTAAACCACACAGAGCGATACGTTCTAGATCACACAGAGCGATAGGTTCTAAATCACACAGAGCGATACGTTCTAAATCACACAGAGCGATAGGTTCTAAATCACACAGAGCGATAGGTTCTAAATCACACAGAGCGATAGGTTCTAAATCACACAGAGCGATAGGTTCTAAATCACACAGAGCGATACGTTCTAAACCACACAGAGCGATACGTTCTAAATCGCACAGAGCGATACGTTCTAAATCGCACAGAGCGATAGGTTCTAAATCACACAGAGCGATAGGTTCTAAATCACACAGAGCGATAGGTTCTAAATCACACAGAGCGATAGGGTCTAAATCACACAGAGCGATACGTTCTAAATCACACAGAGCGATACGTTCTAAACCACACAGAGCGATACGTTCTACATCACACAGAGCGATAAGTTCCTTCATGGAAAGTTCAGGAGAGAAGTATGCAGAGGCTTTAGAAGCGCAAAAAAAGAGTGGCGAGTATCAGTCAATAACCTTAAAACCAAAAGCAAAGTTCAAGTCAATCAATGCGGGTCAGTTTCTACCAAGACTCATTAACAACTCAGAGAAACGCTTGTCTTTTTGAGGTTGAAATAAAATCAAAGACTTCAGCATTCTGGATCAGACTAAAGGACCATCAAACCCCAACATCCGCCACGGTGAAGCAGAAGTAATACTTCTGTGCAAAGGGTTTTTAACTTGTCCCCAGACTAATCACTGAACGGGATAGGACCCTAACAGTGAGCCCAAGAACCTAAATCCGCTTATGAACTGTGTGAAAACGTTCCCTGTCAGCGCAGAGAAGTGTGGGAGGAATTATAGCCTTATTAACAATATCAGCACAGACATAAAGGGCTACGCTAGTGCCCACAAACATATTAAACTTCAAGATGAGTAACATCAATGTCCCTCCTCCCCATATTTCCTGGGTTTGACCCCTGATAGTAAACCAGGACCTGGTTACAGAGCCACCGTGCTGGCCCTCTGCTTTTGACCCCTGATGGTAAACCAGGACCTGGTTACAGAGCCACCGTGCTGGCCCTCTGCTTTTGACCCCTGATAGTAAACCAGGACCTGGTTACAGAGCCACCGTGCTGGCCCTCTGCTTTTGACCCCTGATAGTAAACCAGGACCTGGTTACAGAGCCACCGTGCTGGCCCTCTGCTTTTGACCCCTGATAGTAAACCAGGACCTGGTTACAGAGCCACCGTGCTGGCCCTCCGCTTTTGACCCCTGATAGTAAACCAGGACCTGGTTACAGAGCAACCGTGCTGGCCCTCTGCTTTTGACCCCTGATAGTAAACCAGGACCTGGTTACAGAGCCACCGTGCTGGCCCTCTGCTTTTGACCCCTGATGGTAAACCAGGACCTGGTTACAGAGCCACCGTGCTGGCCCTCTGTGTTTGACCCCTGATAGTAAACCAGGACCTGGTTACAGAGCAACCGTGCTGGCCCTCTGCTTTTGACCTACGGTCAGATGAGACCAACATAGAGTTTCAATGGGACCGGGTTCTATGTTCAGATGAGACCAACATAGAGATTAAATGGGACCGGGTTCTATGTTCAGATGAGACCAACATAGAGTTTCAATGGGACCAGGTTCTATGTTCAGATGAGACCAACATAGAGTTTCAATGGGACCAGGTTCTACGGTCAGATGAGACCAACATAGAGTTTCAATGGGACCAGGTTCTATGGTCAGATGAGACCAACATAGAGTGTTGAGAATGAGAATGCATGCTCTTCAACCGATCGCTGCCTGCACCTGCCCGCCTGTCCAACATCACTACTCTGGACGGCTCTGACTTAGAATATGTGGACAACTACAAATACCTAGGTGTCTGGTTAGACTGTAAACTCTCCTTCCAGACTCACATCAAACATCTCCAATCCAAAGTTAAATCTAGAATTGGCTTCCTATTCCGCAACAAAGCATCCTTCACTCATGCTGCCAAACATACCCTTGTAAAACTGACCATCCTACCAATCCTCGACTTCGGGGATGTCATTTACAAAATAGCCTCCAAAACCCTACTCAATAAATTGGATGCGGTCTATCACAGTGCCATCCATTTTGTCACCAAAGCCCCATATACTACCCACCACTGCGACCTGTACACTCTCGTTGGCTGGCCCTCGCTTCATACTCGTCGCCAAACCCACTGGCTCCAGGTCATCTACAAGACCCTGCTAGGTAAAGTCCCCCCTTATCTCAGCTCGCTGGTCACCATAGCAGCACCCACCTGTAGCACGCGCTCCATCAGGTATATCTCTCTGGTCACCCCCAAAACCAATTCTTCCTTTGGCCACCTCTCCTTCCAGTTCTCTGCTGCCAATGACTGGAACGAACTACAAAAATCTCTGAAACTGGAAACACTTATCTCCCTCACTAGCTTTAAGCACCAGCTGTCAGAGCAGCTCATAGATTACTGCACCTGTACATAGCCCATCTATAATTTAGCCCAAACAACTACCTCTTTACCTACTGTATTTATTTATTTATTTGCACCCCATTATTTCTATCTCTACTTTGCACTTTCTTCCACTGCAAACCAACCATTCCAGTGTTTTTTTACTTGCTATATTGTATTTACTTTGCCACCATGGCCTTTTTTTATATTTTTATTTATTTATATATATATTTTGTTTGCCTTCACCTCCCTTATCTCACCTCACTTGCTCACATTGTATATAGACTTATTTTTCACTGTATTATTGACTGTATGTTTGTTTTACTCCATGTGTAACTATGTGTTGTTGTATGTGTCGAACTGCTTTGCTTTATCTTGGCCAGGTCGCAATTGTAAATGAGAACGTGTTCTCAACTTGCCTACCTGGTTAAATAAAGGTGAAATAAAATAAATAAAATAAAATATGGTCAGATGAGACCAACATAGAGTTTCAATGGGACCGGGTTCTATGTTCAGATGAGACCAACATAGAGATTCAATGGGAACGGGTTCTATGGTCAGATGAGATCAACATAGAGTTTCAATGGGACCGGGTTCTATGGTCAGATGAGACCAACATAGAGTTTCAATGGGACCGGGTTCTATGGTCAGATGAGATCAACATAGAGTTTCAATGGGACCGGGTTCTATGGTCAGATGAGACCCACATAGAGTTTCAATGGGACCGGGTTCTATAGTCAGATGAGATCAACATAGAGTTTCAATGGGCCCGGGTTCTATGGTCAGATGAGACCAACATAGAGTTTCAATGGGGCCGGGTTCTATGGTCAGATGAGACCAACATAGAGTTTCAATGGGACCGGGTTCTATGGTCAGATGAGACCAACATAGAGTTTCAATGGGACCAGGTTCTATGGTCAGATGAGACCAACATAGAGTTTCAATGGGACCGGGTTCTATGGTCAGATGAGACCCACATAGAGTTTCAATGGGACCGGGTTCTATGGTCAGATGAGACCCACATAGAGTTTCAATGGGACCGGGTTCTATGGTCAGATGAGACCAACATCGAGTTTCAATGGGGCCGGGTTCTATGGTCAGATGAGACCAACATAGAGTTTCAATGGGACCGGGTTCTATGGTCAGATGAGAACAACAGAGTTTCAATGGGACCGGGTTCTAGGGTCAGATGAGACCAACATAGAGATTCAATGGGACCGGGTTCTATGGTCAGATGAGACCAACAGAGTTTCAATGGGACCGGGTTCTATGGTCAGATGAGACCAATATAGAGTTTCAATGGGACCGGGTTCTATGGTCAGATGAGACCAACATAGAGTTTCATTGGGACCGGGTTCTATGGTCAGATGAGACCAATATAGAGTTTCAATGGGACCGGGTTCTATGGTCAGATGAGACCAACATAGAGTTTCATTGGTCCCGGGTTCTATGGTCAGATTAGACCAACATAGAGTTTCAATGGGACCGGGTTCTACGGTCAGATTAGACCAACATAGAGTTTC
>NW_024061320.1:267970-305470 GCF_016432855.1 Salvelinus namaycush | reverse complement strand
GTAAAGGGGAAAAGGAAATTTGATTAATATAATTGATCAAATCACATTATTTTTTATTAATTTACAACTTAAGAAGTGTTGTTTGAGCTACTGTGGCCGCCATTTTAGATATTCTATATTCTCTGTAGATTTGTCACTGGTGTTGCCATGACTGCTGTTACTGTTCCTGATGGATTTAATACAATAGTCTGAAGATTAGTCACTGGTGTTACTGGTCACTTGTGTTACCGGTACTGGTGTTATTATAGAAAAATGTGTTAAAAGTAAATTATTACTAATGAATACAAATACAGATATTCATATTAACATGAACCTTTTCTCTCTTTGATTTTATATGCAAAGTAAAGAGTAAAATTACATTCTGGAATGCCTGAATTGTCATTAAAAGGTTATAGAGGCATATGAACTAACAGGTTATAGAGGCATATGAACTAACAGGTTATAGAGACATATGAACTAACAGGTTATAGAGGCATATGAACTAACAGGGTATAGAGGCATATGAACTAACAGGTTATAGAGGCATATGAACTAACAGGTTATAGAGGCATATGAACTAACAGGTTATAGAGGCATATGAACTAACAGGTTATAGAGGCATATGAACTAACAGGGTATAGAGGCATATGAACTAACAGGTTATAGAGGCATATGAACTAACAGGTTATAGAGGCATATGAACTAACAGGTTATAGAGGCATATGAACTAACAGGTTATAGAGACATATGAACTAACAGGTTATAGAGGCATATGACCTAACAGGTTATAGAGGCATATGAACTAACAGGTTATAGAGGCATATGAACTAACAGGGTATAGAGGCATATGAACTAACAGGTTATAGAGGCATATGAACTAACAGGTTATAGAGGCATATGAACTAACAGGTTATAGAGGCATATGAACTAACAGGTTATAGAGACATATGAACTAACAGGTTATAGAGGCATATGAACTAACAGGTTATAGAGGCATATGAACTAACAGGTTATAGAGGCATATGAACTAACAGGTTATAGAGGCATATGAACTAACAAGTTATAGAGGCAAGGCATATGAACTAACAAGTTATAGAGACAAGGCATATGAACTAACAGGTTATAGAGGTAAGGCATATGACCTAACAGGTTATAGAGGCATATGAACTAACAGGTTATAGAGGCATATGATCTAACAGGTTATAGAGACATATGAACTAACAGGTTATAGAGGCATATGAACTAACAGGTTATAGAGGTAAGGCATATGAACTAACAGGTTATAGAGGCATATGAACTAACAGGTTATAGAGGCATATGAACTAACAGGTTATAGAGGCATATGAACTAACAGGTTATAGAGGCATATGAACTAACAGGTTA
Source organism: Salvelinus namaycush (assembly GCF_016432855.1). Taxonomy (NCBI): domain Eukaryota; kingdom Metazoa; phylum Chordata; class Actinopteri; order Salmoniformes; family Salmonidae; genus Salvelinus; species Salvelinus namaycush. The sequence goes on along the minus strand of NW_024061320.1, from coordinate 304,108 downwards.
TAGAGGCATATGAACTAACAGGTTATAGAGGCATATGAACTAACAGGTTATAGAGGCATATGAACTAACAGGTTATAGAGACATATGAACTAACAGGTTATAGAGACATATGAACTAACAGGTTATAGAGGCATATGAACTAACAGGTTATAGAGGCATATGAACTAACAGGTTATAGAGGCATATGAACTAACAGGTTATAGAGGCATATGAACTAACAGGTTATAGAGGCATATGACCTAACAGGTTATAGAGGCATATGACCTAACAGGTTATAGAGGCATATGACCTAACAGGTTATAGAGGCATATGACCTAACAGGTTATAGAGGCATATGACCTAACAGGTTATAGAGACATATGAACTAACAGGTTATAGAGGCATATGACCTAACAGGTTATAGAGGCATATGACCTAACAGGTTATAGAGGCATATGACCTAACAGGGTATAGAGACATATGAACTAACAGGTTATAGAGGCAAGACATATGAACTAACAGGTTATAGAGGCATATGAACTAACAGGTTATAGAGGCATATGAACTAACAGGTTATAGAGGCATATGAACTAACAGGTTATAGAGGCATATGACCTAACAGGTTATAGAGGCATATGAACTAACAGGTTATAGAGGCATATGAACTAACAGGTTATAGAGGCATATGAACTAACAGGGTATAGAGGCATATGAACAAACAGGTTATAGAGCAAACAACGCAATTATCACAACACATTGGTTGTAATGTGAATTTCTTTCTGGCCTGGCTTCCCCAGTGATTTTACTCATGCATTCTACTGGATCTTTAGTTACCCCCTATTCTGAACATTCCTTTCGTTATAAAGGCCTAGCTGTTAGACTTCCTAAACTAGGCAATGCGAGGTGTTCGCCTAAATTATGCAGAAGAACGTTGTAGCTCATTCTGGGTACAGACTGACCGGGACTCAACCCCAGGCCTCTTCGCACAGTCAGTGACCATAGACATTAAAACCAGTCGCTGACAGTGCCAAGAGAGTTTCTTCATTTGGTTGTGCTGATAACCATTCTAAGAGTGTATGCCTGGTCTGCAGTTGCAAGGGGGGAAAACAAATTTGAAATTGAAACATTGAACCTAATATTATTCCATTTCACGGAGTGTAGTAGATCATTGGATTGATAAAGCACGGTACATGTAGTGATTGTCTTTGCCACTGGGGCTGCTGTGTTTGTCCCTTCCCTCTTTGCCGCCAAGTACCAGATTCAACTTTGACGTCTCGCCCAACGAGAGGTCATTTGTTTTAGTCGGCAAACGCTAAAATATCCGGCTAAACTCATTGATTATCGGATTAATTATTAAAGATAAAACAATGGATAATCCACAAATTAAATAGTTCATCGACTATATTTGCATTTGATACTTTATTTTTTAAAGAAAATGGCTGAAATCAACTTAGCCCTCACCAAGGAAGGCTGGTGGGTAGCTTGTGGCTAAGGTGTTAGCTAGCTAGCTAGCTAGATCACACGTTCACTTTGCTAGCATAGCTTTGGCTTTTCTATTTAACGTTAGATAAATTAACACCTAATGTTAGATTTAGGATCTCACATACTATGATTCCTGTGATAATGTAGCTTAAATATTTGTACGCCAGATATGTAATACCATAGCTAGTTACACATATCTGGCGTACGAACTGATAACAGTAGCTAATAATGATTATTTTGGCAGTTGATGTTGCGAAGTGTGTCATTTGTCTAGCAAATTGCTGTCAATTATTTTAGCATGTATAGCTTTGGTACGCTAACTAACAAGGCCATGTATGCTCATTTGAAGCTAAGTAGCTACCTAGCTAGCTACCTAAGTAAACAACTCCGTGACCACCGGTGTAACGTTAGCTAGCTCTACATTACTGTAGCTAGCTATTAATATATCTTCAAAGTTGATCTGCTAGTCAGTTGTTAGCTACGTTAGTTAAGTACACTCGAGTGATATGCGAGTTGGCTGGCTAGCTAGCTTTTGAATTTCAATGTGTTTGTTCACTGTAGTTATCTGGAGTGTTGTTTAACCACAGTAACGTTACATAGGTTACGCCATTGAAATGTGAGCCCTTTCTTTTGGTTTACCTTCCTACACAGGTACCTTACAGACGAAGGAATAGAGGAGTTGAAACGCACTTCTGAGAAACCCTCAGCTAATTACATTATTCGCATTGCACTTAATGTAAGTAGCTAGTATTCTCTCTTCTAGTATACAGGAAAAACGTTTTCCCTTCACCCCTGTAGATGTACATTTAACTGTCTCCTGGGGTTTGAGTAGAAAATAGACTTTTTGTCAAGTGCTTACAGTCGACCTCATTTCAAAATCAATCAAGCTTACAAAACAGGTTTGTGTAAGGCCCACAAAACAGATTCCTCTACATTGCTTTGAATATTGCTTATTGCATGTTTTGCAGGTGTGTCAGTAAACCAAAGTCACCCTAATATGGCTGCATTCCAATTCCCCACCCTTGTTTGTACTTGCACACTCCCACAGTCCCTCCAGCCAATGCTTACGACAATCTAGTCTGAATAATCAGGCTCTAATACATACTATACACAATTGGTATATACAGCCTGAGACATTTGTGTGCACAATGTTGTAAATGTTCCTTTACAAGCCAGAATGTTGATTAAAATCGCATGTAAGCTCACTCTACCGGTTGTTTGTGTGGTTTGTCCCTTTCCGCTGCTCTAAATTTGAGACAAAATATCCACAGGCAGGTCTTGTTTACCTGACATTGTAGAGAGCCGGTGGGTATGTGGTTTGGTACTGAGGTAAAGTGAGTTTTATATTGGATATTTGGATTTCTATCTTCAAAAAAAGATTCAGAATATACAATTTTCATTGTCATGGCATACTTGGTTCGATAGCTATTGACAGAATATACCATTTTCATTGTCATGGCATGCTTGGTTCAATAGCTATTGACCAGAGAGTCTGGGCTTTGAGCACTCTAAAAAGTCACTTAAACAAGACCTTCCTGTGGATATTTTGTCTCAAATTTAGAGCAGAGGAAAGGGACAAACGGGGAGAGTAAGTTCAAATGTGATTGTATTAAACATTCTGGCTTGTAAGGAACATTTGCACACGTCTGGCTGTCTATACCTATTAATTGTAAATTACAGCCTGACTAATCAGACTAACACCAATCCAATAGTTTGTGAAATCCATGACTGGAAGTGTACTCATGCCCACTTTGGGAGACGTGGAGAATCAGGATTCAGGCAATATTTACCAGTGCTTTGAAAAAACAGGTTTCTCTACATTGCTTTCAATTATGCTTCTCAAGGTTTACAGGTAATCTCATTGTCAGCTTAAAATGTTGGTTGGGCAAGTATTGCTTAACCCCCCCCCCCCTCCCCTCCCCCTGTCTCTGTGGCTATCTCTACAGAGTGACCTGAGGCCTATTGGCAGGAAGTTTCTCCCTGCGGACATCAACAGTGGCCGGGTGGAGAAGGTGAGGCATTGTGTGTGTGTGTGTGTGTGTGTGTGTGTGTGTGTGTGTGTGTGTGTGTGTGTGTGTGTGTGTGTGTGTGTGTGTGTGTGTGTATTAGCACAGATATGTGTACGCCAAAGGGTCAGAGAAACTGTCCATGATCCTATCATAATGATTCAATACAGAACAAAAACAAAGTTAGAACCAACAGGATAACAGTGTAATAGTCAGTGGATGGAGGTTAGTCAAGCTAGACTGCTATGGTGAGTAACCATGCTGAAGACCCATGGCAATTTAGAAAGCTAATTCCTAGGCTTTTATCTCAGTGGGCTGTATATCTCAGCCTTGAAAACAACATGCACCTGACCCGGGTTTGATACCCTGTTGGTTACACTGTCCTGTGAACGTTTGAGTAATACATAAATGCACTACTTCCAAAGGCCACTAGATGTCTCTGTCACACCAGCTTTAAAATGCCTTCATTCCTTCCTTCAGCCATGGGGAGTTAAACTGAGTCCAACTGAGAAAATGCCACAGATGATGACGAGGTAGATAATTAATGAATTAATTTGTATGTGAGCAAATAACCCACGGTCCTAAGGCTCAGAGAGCTAATAACCCACGGTCCTAAAGCTCAGAGAGCTAATAACCCACGGTCCTCCTAAAGCTCAGAGAGCTAATAACCCACGGTCCTTCTAAAGCTCAGAGAGCTAATAACCCACGGTCCTAAAGCTCAGAGAGCTAATAACCCACGGTCCTCCTAAAGCTCAGAGAGCTAATAACCCACGGTCCTCCTAAAGCTCAGAGAGCTAATAACCCACGGTCCTTCTAAAGCTCAGAGAGCTAATAACCCACGGTCCTTCTAAGGCCCAGAGAGCTTATAACCCACGGTCCTTCTAAGGCTCAGAGAGCTAATAACCCACGGTCCTTCTAAAGCTCAGAGAGCTAATAACCCACGGTCCTCCTAAAGCTCAGAGAGCTAATAACCCACGGTCCTTCTAAGGCTCAGAGAGCTAATAACCCACGGTCCTTCTAAGGCTCAGAGAGCTTATAACCCATGGTCCTCCTAAAGCTCAGAGAGCTAATAACCCACGGTCCTCCTAAAGCTCAGAGAGCTAATAACCCACGGTCCTAAGGCTCAGAGAGCTAATAACCCACGGTCCTCCTAAGGCTCAGAGAGCTAATAACCCACGGTCCTAAGGCTCAGAGAGCTAATAACCCACGGTCCTTCTAAAGCTCAGAGAGCTAATAACCCACGGTCCTCCTAAAGCTCAGAGAGCTAATAACCCACGGTCCCGTGTGGCTCAGTTGGTAGAGCATGGCGCTTGCAACGCCAGGGTTGTGGGTTCATTTCCCACGGGGGGACCAGGATGAATATGTATGAACTTTCCAATATTTGTAAGTCGCTCTGGATAAGAGCGTCTGCTAAATGACTTAAATGTAAATGTAATGTCCTTCTAAGGCTCAGAGAGCTAATAACCCACGGTCCTTCTAAGGCTCAGAGAGCTAATAACCCACGGTCCTTCTAAGGCCCAGAGAGCTAATAACCCACGGTCCTTCTAAAGCTCAGAGAGCTAATAACCCACGGTCCTCCTAAAGCTCAGAGAGCTAATAACCCACGGTCCTTCTAAGGCTCAGAGAGCTAATAACCCACGGTCCTTCTAAGGCTCAGAGAGCTAATAACCCACGGGCCTTCTAAGGCTCAGAGAGCTTATTACCCACGGTCCCCCTAAAGCTCAGAGAGCTAATAACCCACGGTCCCCCTAAAGCTCAGAGTAAGATATTGCACTCCTTTCAGGTAAGTACAACTCCCACTCTGCATTAGTCTAACAGGGAACACGCCATCAATACTGGTAATTCAGAATTTCTCAGTCTGCATTGAGTTATTTATTTATCGTTGCCTGGCTCTTTTCCCAGAGTAGGTTATCACTAGACTGCAATTAATATGTACTGCATTTACAAAGGTGATTGAATATGCCGTAGAATGCCAGCTCTTGGAGCAGAGATACACTATTTTAATTGGAACGTGTAAACCTCAGTTTTTCACAATTCCTGACATTTAATCCTCGTAAAAATTCCCTGTCTTAGGTCAGTTAGGATCACCACTTTATTTTAAGAATGTGAAATGTCAGAATAATAGTAGAGAGAAAGATTTATTTAAGCTTTTATTGTTTTCATCACATTCCCCGTGGGTCAGAAGTTTACATGCACTCAATTAGTATTTGGTAGCGTTGCCTTTAAATGGTTTAACTTGGGTCAAACGTTTCGGGTAGCCTTCCACAAGCTTCCCACAATAAGTTGGGTGAATTTTGGCCCATTCCTCCTGACAGAGCTGGTGTAACTGAGTCAGGTTTGTAGGCCTCCTTGCTCGCACACGCTTTTTCAGTTCTGCCCACAGATTTTCTATATGATTGAGGTCAGGGCTTTGTGATGGCCACTCCAATACCTTGACTTCGTTGTTCTTAAGCCATTTTGCCACAACTTTGGAAATATGCTTGGGGTCATTGTCCATTTGTAAGACCCGTTTGCGACCAAGCTTTAACTTCCTGACTCATGTCTTGAGATGTTGCTTCAATATTTTCACATAATTTTTCTTCCTCATGATGCCATCTATTTTGTGAAGTGCACCAGTCCCTCCTACAGCAAAGCACCCCCACAACATGATGCTGCCACCCCCATGCTTCACGGTTGGGATAATGTTCTTCGGCTTGCAAGCCGCCCCCTTTTTCCTCCAAACATAACGATGGTCATTATGGTCAAACAGTTCTATTTTTGTTTCATCAGACCAGAGGACATTTCTCCAAAAAGTACGATCTTGTCCCCATGTGCAGTTGCAAACCGTAGTCTGGCTTTTTTATGGCCGTTTTGGAGCAGTGGCTTCTTCCTTGCTGAGCGGCCTTTCAGGTTATGTCGATATAGGACTTGTTTTACTGTGGATATAGATACTTTTGTACCTGTTTCCTCCAGCATCTTCACAAGGTCTTTTGCTGCTGTTCTGGGATTGATTTGCACATTTCGCACCAAAGTATGTTCATCTCTAGGAGACAGAACGCGTCTCCTTCCTGAGCGGTATGACGGCTGCATGGTCCCATGGTGTTTATACTTGCGTACTATTGTTTATACAGATTAACGTGGTATCTTTAGGCGTTTGGAAATTGCTCCCAAGGATGAACCAGACTTGTGGAGGTCTACAATTCTTTTTCTGAGGTCTTGGCTGATTTCTTTTGATTTTTCCATGATGTCAAGCAAAGAGGCACTGAGTTTGAAGGTAGGCCTTGAAATACATCCACAGGTACACCTCCAATTGACTCAAATTATGTCAATTAGCCTATCATAAGCTTCTAAAGCCATGACATCATTTTCTGGAATTTTCCAAGCTTTTCCAAGTATAAAAGGGCACAGTCAACTTAGTGTATGTAAACTTCTGACCCACTGGAATTGTGATACAGTGAATTATAATTGAAATAATCTGTCTGTAAACAATTGTTGGAAAAATTACTTGTGTCATGCACAAAGTAGATGTCCTAACCGACCTGCCAAAACTATAGTTTGTTAACAAGAAATGTGTGGAGTGGTTGAAAAACGAGTTTTAATGACTCCAACCTAAGTGTACGTAAACTTCCGACTTCAACTGTAAAAGCAGTAAGGTCAATTTGAGCGAGGAGACGGCGAGGGTAGCGCAATTCAATAAACTTTATTCATCCCAGAGGAGCAGTTATTGAAGCCGGGACCATCTGCTGAGGTTGTTTAGCAGTTAGTGCTTACAAGGCTGATGTCTTTACTGCAACAAACCCTGGCATTAGGACACATCGTAGCAAATTATTTTTTTGCAACGTTAAAAACAGAACGCTACATTTCTTATTGGACAAGTTCAGGTCCCCTCTCTGTGTTGATCTGTTTGGTGCCTCATGAATACGGACCCTAACTCACTCTCTGGCTGTAAAAAACGTTTTTTTGCTACAGTGTGCCCTAATTAACACGACCCCTGTCTTTTATCTCGCCCTACCCGTTCCCACCCTCAGTTGGAGGGTCCGTGTGTGCTGCAGATTCAGAAGGTGAGGAACGTGTCGGCTCCCAAGGACAACGAGGAGTCTCAGGGAGCCCCCAGGATGCTGCGGCTGCAGATGACAGACGGACACACCAATGCTGTGGGCCTCGAGTTCAAACACCTGTCCCAGATCAGGTAGAGAACAACTACAAGTTCAAACACCTGTCCCAGATCAGGTAGAGAACCACTACTAGTTCAAACACCTGTCCCAGATCAGGTAGAGAACCACTACTAGTTCAAACACCTGTCCCAGATCAGGTAGAGAACCACTACTAGTTCAAACACCTGTCCCAGATCAGGTAGAGAACCACTACTAGTTCAAACACCTGTCCCAGATCAGGTAGAGAACCACTACTAGTTCAAACACCTGTCCCAGATCAGGTAGAGAACCACTACTAGTTCAAACACCTGTCCCAGATCAGGTAGAGAACAACTACTGGTTTAAACACCTGTCCCAGATCAGGTAGAGAACCACTACTGGTTTAAACACCTGTCCCAGATCAGGTAGAGAACCACTACTAGTTCAAACACCTGTCCCAGATCAGGTAGAGAACCACTACTAGTTCAAACACCTGTCCCAGATCAGGTAGAGAACCACTACTAGTTCAAACACCTGTCCCAGATCAGGTAGAGAACCACTACTAGTTCAAACACCTGTCCCAGATCAGGTATAGAACAACTACTAGTTCATACACCTGTCCCAGATCAGGTAGAGAACCACTACTAGTTCAAACACCTGTCCCAGATCAGGTAGAGAACAACTACTAGTTCAGATACCTGTCCCAGATCAGGTAGAGAACAACTACTAGTTCAAACACCTGTCCCAGATCAGGTAGAGAACAACTACTAGTTCAAACACCTGTCCCAGATCAGGTAGAGAACAACTACTAGTTCACACACCTGTCCCAGATCAGGTAGAGAACCACTACTAGTTCAAACACCTGTCCCAGATCAGGTAGAGAACAACTACTAGTTCAAACACATGTCCCAGATCAGGTAGAGAACAACTACTAGTTCAAACACCTGTCCCAGATCAGGTAGAGAACCACTACTAGTTCAAACACCTGTCCCAGATCAGGTAGAGAACAACTACTAGTTCAAACACCTGTCCCAGATCAGGTAGAGAACCACTACTAATCTGTTTGATTGATCAGCTACTTTAAACACCAGGCTAATCTGTTTGATTGATCAGCTACTTTAAACACCAGGCTAATCTGTTTGATTGATCAGGTAGAGATCAGCTACTTTTTAAACACCAGGCTAATCTGTTTGATTGATCAGCTACTTTAAACACCAGGCTAATTTGTTTTATTGGTCAGCTACTTTAAACACCAGGCTAATCTGTTTTATTGGTCATCTACTTTAAACACCAGGCTAATCTGTTTGATTGATCAGGTAGAGAATAGCTACTTTTTAAACACCAGGCTGAGCTCAGAGGTCGTTTGTATCAGTCTTCTTAATGTATGGGTGCTGATTTCAGATCAGTTTTGTCTTTTAAATCTCCATGAATGAGAGTAAATAGACAGGGGTGACCTGACCCTAGATCAGCACTGCTACTCGGAGATCCTTGATGCATACGGGCCATAGGAACAAGATCAGCTACTGAAACTCGGAGATCCTTGATGCATACGGGCCATAGGAACAAGATCAGCTACTGAAACTCGGAGATCCCTGATGCATACGGGCCATAGGAACAAGATCAGCTACTGAAACTCTGAGATCCTTGATGCATACGGGCCATAGGAACAAGATCAACTACTGAAACTCGGAGATCCTTGATGCATACGGGCCATAGGAACAAGATCAGCTACTGAAACTCGGAGATCCTTGATGCATACGGGCCATAGGAACAAGATCAGCTACTGAAACTCGGAGATCCTTGATGCATACGGGCCATAGGAACAAGATCAGCTACTGAAACTCGGAGATCCTTGATGCATACGGGCCATAGGAACAAGATCAGCTACTGAAACTCGGCGATCCTTGATGCATACGGGCCATAGGAACAAGATCAGCTACTGAAACTCGGAGATCCTTGATGCATACGGGCCATAGGAACAAGATCAGCTACTGCTACTCAGAGATCCTTGATGCATACGGGCCATAGGAACAAGATCAGCTACGGAAAAACTCTCGATCATCACCGTCACTCCAGTTGGAACATAGTAGCGCGTTAGCATCAAAAGGCTATCCGCTTCTTCTCCAAAGGCACAGAACCAACACCTAGTAAATCATTTGGTTTTCTGGACTGGAGACAACTCCGGCATTCCAGCGTACAAGGAATTTACCACCCAGGAAAAGTACCGTACGGTGCCAGGAACGGAGAAAAAACCCCATATATATATGTACAGTGCATTCGGAAAGTATTCAGACCCCTTGACTTTTTCCACATTTTGTTTTACGTTAAAACCTTATTCTAAAATGGATAAGCAAAAACTGGTTTTTAGACAACATTACACCTAGATAGGGCCTACCATCATGGAATATCTAGTCATCAATTAATTACTCCTAGATAGGGCCTTCCATCATGGAATATCTGGTCATCAATTAATTACTCCTAGATTGGGCCTTCCATCATGGAATATCTAGTCATCAAGTAATTACTCCTAGATAGGGCCTTCCATCTGAATATCTAGTCATCAATTAATTACTCCTAGATAGGGCCTTCCATCTGAATATCTGGTCATCAATTAATTACTCCTAGATAGGGCCTTCCATCATGGAATATCTAGTCATCAATTAATTACTCCTAGATAGGGCCTTCCATCTGAATATCTGGTCATCAATTAATTACTCCTAGATATAGGGCCTTCCATCTGAATATCTAGTCAATTAAATACTGACAAAAATATAAAAATGGTACATTCCCCTGACAGAGGCCTTGTTAGATCCCCATTTCAGATATCTCTGTTGATGATTCTGGCTATTCCCTACGTAGGGCATTACTTTTGACCAGAGCCCTATGTGTCTCCCTATGGGTCTCCCTATGGGTCTCCCTATGGGTCTCCCTATGTGTCTCCCTATGGGTCTCCCTATGTGTCTCCCTATGTGTCTCCCTATGGGTCTCCCTATGTGTCTCCCTATGGGTCTCCCTATGTGTCTCCCTATGGGTCTCCCTATGTGTCTCCCTATGTGTCTCCCTATGGGTCTCCCTATGTGTCTCCCTATGGGTCCTGGTCTAAAGTAGTGCCCTATAGATGGAATAGAAGGCCATTTGGGAAGCAAGCCTCCATCTAACAGGCTGATGAATGGACACGTCTTCCCTTTCAGAAGTACAAAGGAGGCTTCAGATCAAGGAGGCTTTAGAATTAAGCCAGCCACTTGATTGGCGTTCACTTCTTCTTTAACAAAACAAGGGTTTCTTCCAACCGTGTTAATTGGTTGAGAGAAGGGACGTATCAGAGCAGGAGGAGGCTCTTTTCTGTGTTTCTCAGCTGCATGGTTATTCAGGTGGATATGTGGTATGAAGGTATGAACACTGCATACAATTACCACAGCGAATCCTTCCTCTTTAAACCCCCGATAGTCGATGTCCACTGCACCGCGAAAATCAAATTGGCATAGTAATAAAAAATCCCACATCAAAATGTGTCAGTTTATGCTGGAGATGTTTTTGTTGCTTTGGATGCGTCTCAATCCACCGTATCAGACGACGTCGATACGTCACTACTGATACGTCCCCAGGTAGAAGGTGGCAGAGCTAGACGCTGTGTTTGTCACACTAGGAAACATCCTGAAAATCGGTCTTCACGGAAAAACGTCTGTAGCGTACGAATGGTTTGGCCTACAGATGAGACTCTCAGGAACACCATGGTGTTCTCCGTTTTTGCTCTACGATCCTCACAAGCCACTCGGTTCCGCCGATCTGCCAACTGAAGTCGGTTCCGCCAACTTCTGTCTGTAGCGTCCGAACAGTTTGGGATACACATTAATATGACCCCCCTCTGTGGAAAGGTGAGTCTCTCACGAACACGTAGTTGTCGGTTGTTTTGCTCGAGGACACCAACAAGCCTCACAAAACTCGAAGGTTCCCGGGAAACGAGTTTTAAAAAATTAATAGGAAGATATATGGAGATAGTTTAGTGCCAACAATAAGGGATAAAATACATGACCCAAAAATGATAAATAGTTTCCTGATCTTCTATCTCCTAGATATAGGGCAGATGCTTCAGAACAAACTTCCTTATGATTCTTTTGGGGGGGGGTTTATCTGTTCCATGTAGTGAATCTGTTATTCAATGTGTTTCTATTGTCTAATAGCTATAAGGCCAAATACAATTTTTCATCAAAAACAAAAAAAGTTATACTTCAAGTGTATAATGTGATCCTTGGTATGACCTTTTAAAATAATTCTATATAGCTTAGTAAGGAAATGCCATTTTATGACCTTTTTAAAACAATTCCATATAGCTTAGTAAGGAAATTACATTTTATGACTTTTTTTAAACAATTCCAAATAGCTTAGTAGAACCCCTCCCCCGCCTTGTTAGACAGGGCTTTTGTATATTTTTTTTTATTAGGAAATGCCATTTTATGACCTTTCAATTGATTTCCCCCAAAATATATTAGTACTCTGAATGTGTACCTCATGTAAAAGTATAAAAATGACTGAAGAAAGTAACTGGCAGTCATTCGTATGGTCTTGGTGACACACTGTTGCTATCCATTATGAATTACCATTTAGAAGTGGATACGGTTCAAATCACCTCCTGATGACTATATAGACTGATGCTGCTTCACTCCTGTCTACAAATCACCTCCTGTTGACTATATAGACTGATGCTGCTTCACTCCTGTCTACAAATCACCTCCTGTTGACTATATAGACTGATGCTGCTTCACTCCTGTCTACAAATCACCTCCTGTTGACTATATAGACTGATGCTGCTTCACTCCTGTCTATAACTCACCTCCTGTTGACTATATAGACTGATGCTGCTTCACTCCTGTCTACAAGTCACCTCCTGTTGACTATATAGACTGATGCTGCTTCACTCCTGTCTACAAATCACCTCCTGTTGTCTATATAGACTGATGCTGCTTCACTCCTGTCTACAAGTCACCTGATGACTATATAGACTGATGCTGCTTCACTCCTGTCTACAAATCACCTCCTGTTGACTATATAGACTGATGCTGCTTCACTCCTGTCTACAAATCACCTCCTGTTGACTATATAGACTGATGCTGCTTCACTCCTGTCTACAAATCACCTCCTGTTGACTATATAGACTGATGCTGCTTCACTCCTGTCTACAAATCACCTGTTGACTATATAGACTGATGCTGCTTCACTCCTGTCTACAAATCACCTCCTGTTGACTATATAGACTGATGCTGCTTCACTCCTGTCTACAAATCACCTCCTGTTGACTATATAGACTGATGCTGCTTCACTCCTGTCTACAAATCACCTCCTGTTGACTATATAGACTGATGCTGCTTCACTCCTGTCTACAAATCACCTCCTGTTGACTATATAGACTGATGCTGCTTCACTCCTGTCTATAACTCACCTCCTGTTGACTATATAGACTGATGCTGCTTCACTCCTGTCTACAAATCACCTCCTGTTGACTATATAGACTGATGCTGCTTCACTCCTGTCTACAAATCACCTCCTGTTGTCTATATAGACTGATGCTGCTTCACTCCTGTCTACAAGTCACCTGTTGACTATATAGACTGATGCTGCTTCACTCCTGTCTACAAATCACCTCCTGTTGACTATATAGACTGATGCTGCTTCACTCCTGTCTACAAATCACCTCCTGTTGACTATATAGACTGATGCTGCTTCACTCCTGTCTACAAATCACCTCCTGTTGACTATATAGACTGATGCTGCTTCACTCCTGTCTATAACTCACCTCCTGTTGACTATATAGACTGATGCTGCTTCACTCCTGTCTACAAATCACCTCCTGTTGACTATATAGACTGATGCTGCTTCACTCCTGTCTATAACTCACCTCCTGTTGACTATATAGACTGATGCTGCTTCACTCCTGTCTACAAATCACCTCCTGTTGACTATATAGACTGATGCTGCTTCACTCCTGTCTACAAATCACCTCCTGTTGTCTATATAGACTGATGCTGCTTCACTCCTGTCTACAAGTCACCTGTTGACTATATAGACTGATGCTGCTTCACTCCTGTCTACAAATCACCTCCTGTTGACTATATAGACTGATGCTGCTTCACTCCTGTCTACAAATCACCTCCTGTTGACTATATAGACTGATGCTGCTTCACTCCTGTCTACAAATCACCTCCTGTTGACTATATAGACTGATGCTGCTTCACTCCTGTCTATAACTCACCTCCTGTTGACTATATAGACTGATGCTGCTTCACTCCTGTCTACAAATCACCTCCTGTTGACTATATAGACTGATGCTGCTTCACTCCTGTCTACAAATCACCTCCTGTTGACTATATAGACTGATGCTGCTTCACTCCTGTCTACAAATCACCTCCTGTTGACTATATAGACTGATGCTGCTTCACTCCTGTCTACAAATCACCTCCTGTTGACTATATAGACTGATGCTGCTTCACTCCTGTCTACAAATCACCTCCTGTTGACTATATAGACTGATGCTGCTTCACTCCTGTCTACAAATCACCTCCTGTTGACTATATAGACTGATGCTGCTTCACTCCTGTCTACAAATCACCTCCTGTTGACTATATAGACTGATGCTGCTTCACTCCTGTCTATAACTCACCTCCTGTTGACTATATAGACTGATGCTGCTTCACTCCTGTCTACAAATCACCTCCTGTTGACTATATAGACTGATGCTGCTTCACTCCTGTCTACAAATCACCTCCTGTTGTCTATATAGACTGATGCTGCTTCACTCCTGTCTACAAGTCACCTCCTGTTGACTATATAGACTGATGCTGCTTCACTCCTGTCTACAAATCACCTCCTGTTGACTATATAGACTGATGCTGCTTCACTCCTGTCTACAAATCACCTCCTGTTGACTATATAGACTGATGCTGCTTCACTCCTGTCTACAAATCACCTCCTGATGACTATATAGACTGATGCTGCTTCACTCCTGTCTACAAATCACCTCCTGTTGACTATATAGACTGATGCTGCTTCACTCCTGTCTACAAATCACCTCCTGTTGACTATATAGACTGATGCTGCTTCACTCCTGTCTATAACTCACCTCCTGTTGACTATATAGACTGATGCTGCTTCACTCCTGTCTACAAATCACCTCCTGTTGACTATATAGACTGATGCTGCTTCACTCCTGTCTACAAGTCACCTCCTGTTGACTATATAGACTGATGCTGCTTCACTCTTGTCTACAAATCACCTCCTGTTGACTATATAGACTGATGCTGCTTCACTCCTGTCTACAAATCACCTCCTGATGACTATATAGACTGATGCTGCTTCACTCCTGTCTACCAATCACCTCCTGATGACTATATAGACTGATGCTGCTTCACTCCTGTCTACAAATCACCTGTTGACTATATAGACTGATGCTGCTTCACTCCTGTCGACAAATCACCCCCTGTTGACTATATAGACTGATGCTGCTTCACACCTGTCTACCAATCAGTCAGTATCGTAGCTAGATCCTAATTTTCAACCAAAATACTCGTCTTACTTTTGGAATGGAAGCACAGACAGAGATGTTGGTGACTTTCTGAACTTCCTCAGTCTCCCTCCCTCCCTCCCTCCCTCCCTCCCTCCCTCCCCCGGTCTCCATCTCTCTCGCTTTCTTCTCCTCCTTCTCAATTTCCACTCGTCAGTGGCTGATCCGCTACCAATCCGTTTCCTTAATTACAACTCCATCCAAGCAGCGTCCGCGGCGACGGCTGCCGTGGCTACCAGCCAGCCCTTACAGGTGGAGTGGCTGGAGAGGAGCGCTGTGTCCCACACGGTTCCCTATTATCTATGGACTCTGGTCCCAAAAAATGCAGTGCACTACAAAGGGAATAGGGTCCCATTTGGGACGGAGAGGAGAGCTTGCCCAGAATCTATCCATGAGGAGAGAACAGTACAACCCTTTTATAATGACAACACTAACTAGTGTCTGTTCTGTTGATATCAGCTAGCTCTGATAGTGGAGGGAGGGAGGCAGAGAGAGAGAGAGAGGGGGAGAGAGAGAGAGAGAGAGAGAGGGAGAGGGAGGGAGGGAGAGAGAGGGAGAGAGGGAGAGAGGTTAGTTTGTAACGGCTTACAGCTCCGTTCCACAGTGTCATTATGAGGCAGTACCCTGAGAGAGGACCCTGCTCCAGCTAGCACCAAGTTGTCCCAAATGGCAACCTATTCCCTATGTAGTGCACTACTATTTGCCCTATTGGGGGTGGGGGGGGGCTCTTGTCAAACATGATGCCCTATATAGGTGGATAGGCTGCCGTTTGAGACCTACTCGGCCGTTGGGTTGGAAGTGAAATCCCTAATTGCTGCATCAGCAGCTGGACATCCCTCTAAGTCCCTGTGTTTTTTTAATGAGAGGACTAGGGGCTGAATTCCAAATGGCACCTTATTCCCTATGGGCCCTTGGTCAAAAGTAGTGCACTACATAGGGCATAGGATCACGTTTGGGACGCGGGGCCGGAGGCTCAGAGCTGGTGGTGATCAGAACAGGGCTGTTAATTTAAAATGAGAACGGCCTGAACCGGGGATGGGATTATTCCTAGGCTGTGTCCCAATTTGGCCCCCTATTCCCTATATAGTGCACTACTTTTAACCACAGGCCATGCCCTATCCAGACCACTTTTCTAAATGACACAACTGTGTTTCTATAGGGTGCTATTTTAGGACACAATCCCTCGTCCCGCTCGTCTCACCATCCTACTGCAACACAGCGCGTCATTTAGAAGAGTGGTCGGACAGGACAGAGAGGGGGAGAGGTTTGTGGGTAACGTAAGCTAAGCTGTTCTTTTGGCATGGCTCGCCCCGTTGGACAGTAGCCATCACATGCATAGCTGGCTGGATGAAGAGTTTTAGGAGGGAAAATGAATCGTGATGATTTGTGTTTTTCTTTTCTAATTAAAGCTGGGGCCCCCCCAAAACACTGCTTTCATATCAATACAACTGTTTGTTCTGTCTGTTGTTTGTGACGTTGTTACAGAGATAGAAATCTATTGTTTATCCATCTCCTGTGTTTATTTTTGTCCTATCCAATATTAGGTTAACATATGACCTGTCCTTCCATTCCATTGCTGTAGCCAATCTGTATTAAATGTAACTGTAAACATATTCCATGTAAACCTATTATAATCAATCTCCTTGTTTGTTTGTTTTGGCATTGGTTTAAGCTTCCTTAACCGCTTAATTGATTTGGTCTACTTAGAGCTCTCCATATAATACAAAATGGGTTCTCTATGGAGCTGTCCTCTGGCCTCCCTAATTCACCCCCCCCTGTGTTTTTTTAAATTTTATAGCCTGAACACCCCTCCAGGAACCAAGGTGAAGGTCCTTGGTACGGTCCAGGTGAAGAATGGCATTCTGCTTCTGGACGACTCCAAGATCTCCGTCCTCGGAGGGGAGGTCGACCACATGATGGAGAAATGGGAACTGCAAAGGGTGAGGAAGAGGAGGCGTTTTTTACCCTTCGTTTTACAGCAGACTGTCTCTGTGAGTGTGTTCCAAACAGTACCCTATTCCCTACGTAGGGCATGCACTTCAAAAGTAGTGCACTAGACTCTTTATACTATACGGGGAATAGAGAGCCGTCACCTCAAATGGTAGTTTATTACGCTGTTACTGGACAGCTGTTCGTCCTGTCTGGTTCAAAGGACCATGAAAAAGGATGTCCTAAAGGGCGTACTAAAGGGCATACTAAAGGGCATACTAAAGGGCGTTCTAAAGGGCGTTCTAAAGGGCGTTCTAAAGGGCGTTCTAAAGGGCGTTCTAAAGGGCGTTCTAAAGGGCGTACTAAAGGGCGTACTAAAGGGCGTACTAAAGGGCGTACTAAAGGGCGTACTAAAGGGCGTACTAAAGGGCGTACTAAAGGGCGTACTAAAGGGTGTTCTAAAGGGTGTTCTAAAGGGCGTTTTAAAGGGCGTTTTAAAGGGCGAACTAAATTGTGTTCTAAAGGGCGTTCTAAAGGGCGTACTAAAGGGCGTTCTAAAGGGCGTACTAAAGGGCGTACTAAAGGGCGTTCTGAAGGGCGTTCTGAAGGGCGTTCTGAAGGGCGTTCTAAAGGGCGTTCTAAAGGGCGTTCTAAAGGGCGTTCTGAAGGGCGTTCTGAAGGGCGTTCTGAAGGGCGTTCTGAAGGGCGTTCTGAAGGGCGTTCTGAAGGGCGTTCTGAAGGGCGTTCTGAAGGGCGTTCTGAAGGGCGTTCTGAAGGGCGTTCTGAAGGGCGTTCTGAAGGGCGTTCTGAAGGGCGTTCTGAAGGGCGTTCTGAAGGGCGTTCTGAAGGGCGTTCTGAAGGGCGTTCTGAAGGGCGTTCTGAAGGGCGTTCTGAAGGGCGTTCTGAAGGGCGTTCTGAAGGGCGTTTTGAAGGGCGTTTTAAAGGGCGTTTTAAAGGGCGTTTTAAAGGGCGTTTTAAAGGGCGTTTTAAAGGGCGTTTTAAAGGGCGTTTTAAAGGGCGTTTTAAAGGGCGTTTTAAAGGGCGTTTTAAAGGGCGTTTTAAAGGGCGTTTTAAAGGGCGTTCTAAAGGGCGTACTAAAGGGCGTACTAAAGGGCGTTCTGAATTACACAACATATACACACACATCTAATTACACAACATATACACACACATCTAATTACACAACATATACACACACATCTAATTACACAACATATACACACACATCTAATTACACAACATATACACACACATCTAATTACACAACATATACACACACATCTAATTACACAACATATACACACACATCTGATTACACAACATATACACACACATCTGATTACACAACATATACACACACATCTAATTACACAACATATACACACACATCTGATTACACAACATATACACAACATATACACACACATCTAATTACACAACATATACACACACATCTGATTACACAACATATACACACACATCTAAT
The DNA here is from genome assembly GCF_016432855.1 of Salvelinus namaycush. Taxonomy (NCBI): domain Eukaryota; kingdom Metazoa; phylum Chordata; class Actinopteri; order Salmoniformes; family Salmonidae; genus Salvelinus; species Salvelinus namaycush. Next base: position 285,559 of record NW_024061320.1, on the reverse strand, counting down.
TACACAACATATACACACACATCTGATTACACAACATATACACACACATCTGATTACACAACATATACACACACATCTAATTACACAACATATACACACACATCTAATTACACAACATATACACACACATCTAATTACACAACATATACACACACATCTAATTACACAACATATACACACACATCTAATTACACAACATATACACACACATCTAATTACACAACATATACACACACATCTAATTACACAACATATACACACACATCTAATTACACAACATATACACACACATCTAATTACACAACATATACACAACATGTACCCAATACACACACATCTAATTTCACATCTAATTACACAACATTTACCTAATACACACAAGTCTAATTAAAGGAATGGAATTAAGAATGTATAAATATATGTACTAACGGGCGTTCTAAATTCCCCTCTTCTCCCCTTTGACCTCCAGAGCTTGGCCAAACACAGCAGGAGTAACATCGGAAGAGAAGGTGGAGCCCCTCCCTTTGTGCCCTTCGGACAGGTATGACCTGACAATATTTAACTAGTTCCACACACAGCCAATCAGACTGATTCTCTCTCTGTTGACTAACCAATCAGACTGATTCTCTTTGTTACCTAACCAATCAGACTGATTCTCTCTCTGTTGACTAACCAATCAGACTGATTCTCTCTCTGTTGCCTAACCAATCAGACTGATTCTCTCTTTGTTGACTAACCAATCAGACTGATTCTCTCTCTGTTGACTAACCAATCAGACTGATTCTTTCTCTGTTGACTAACCAATCAGACTGATTCTCTCTCTGTTGACTAACCAATCAGACTGATTCTCTCTCTGTTGACTAACCAATCAGACTGATTCTCTCTCTGTTGACTAACCAATCAGACTGATTCTCTCTCTGTTGACTAACCAATCAGACTGATTCTCTCTCCGTTGACTAACCAATCAGACTGATTCTCTCTCTGTTGACTAACCAATCAGACTGATTCTCTCTCTGTTGACTAACCAATCAGACTGATTCTCTCTCCGTTGACTAACCAATCAGACTGATTCTCTCTCCGTTGACTAACCAATCAGACTGATTCTCTCTCTGTTGACTAACCAATCAGACTGATTCTCTCTCTGTTGACTAACCAATCAGACTGATTCTCTCTCCGTTGACTAACCAATCAGACTGATTCTCTCTCCGTTGACTAACCAATCAGACTGATTCTCTCTCTGTTGACTAACCAATCAGACTGATTCTCTCTCTGTTGACTAACCAATCAGACTGATTCTCTCTCTGTTGACTAACCAATCAGACTGATTCTCTCTCCGTTGACTAACCAATCAGACTGATTCTCTCTCCGTTGACTAACCAATCAGACTGATTCTCTCTCCGTTGACTAACCAATCAGACTGATTCTCTCTCCGTTGACTAACCAATCAGACTGATTCTCTCTCCGTTGACTAACCAATCAGACTGATTCTCTCTCCGTTGACTAACCAATCAGACTGATTCTCTCTCTGTTGACTAACCAATCAGACTGATTCTCTCTCCGTTGACTAACCAATCAGACTGATTCTCTCTCCGTTGACTAACCAATCAGACTGATTCTCTCTCTGTTGACTAACCAATCAGACTGATGAAATTCTCTCTCTGTTGACTAACCAATCAGACTGATGAAATTCTCTTCTCTCTGTGCTCCTCAGAAGTGTGTAAGGAATGAGGAAGTGGACTCCAGAGAGCTGGACACCAGGAAGACTCTGGTCAGCACCAGTGTGGTGAAAACAGCTGACGAGAACGAAGAGTTTGAGAAGCAGAGACTAGCAGCCATCGCCGAGGTCGCCAAGAACAAAGAGGTGTGTGTGGTTTTATCCCTGTTGTCGTAGCTACAGTAACTGAATCACACACGTCTGTTAGACTCTGTCCGTGTCCCACACGTCTGTTAGACTCTGTCCGTGTCCCACTGTGTCTGTTAGACTCTGTCCGTGTCCCACACGTCTGTTAGACTCTGTCCGTGTCCCACTGTGTCTGTTAGACTCTGTCCGTGTCCCACACGTCTGTTAGACTCTGTCCGTGTCCCACTGTGTCTGTTAGACTCTGTCCGTGTCCCACTGTGTCTGTTAGACTCTGTCCGTGTCCCACACGTCTGTTAGACTCTGTCCGTGTCCCACGTGTCTGTTAGACTCTGTCCGTGTCCCACTGTGTCTGTTAGACTCTGTCCGTGTCCCACTGTGTCTGTTAGACTCTGTCCGTGTCCCACTGTGTCTGTTAGACTCTGTCCGTGTCCCACACGTCTGTTAGACTCTGTCCGTGTCCCACTGTGTCTGTTAGACTCTGTCCGTGTCCCACTGTGTCTGTTAGACTCTGTCCGTGTTCCACTGTGTCTGTTAGACTCTGTCCGTGTCCCACTGTGTCTGTTAGACTCTGTCCGTGTCCCACTGTGTCTGTTAGACTCTGTCCGTGTCCCACTGTGTCTGTTAGACTCTGTCCGTGTCCCACTGTGTCTGTTAGACTCTGTCCGTGTCCCACTGTGTCTGTTAGACTCTGTCCGTGTCCCACTGTGTCTGTTAGACTCTGTCCGTGTCCCACTGTGTCTGTTAGACTCTGTCCGTGTCCCACTGTGTCTGTTAGACTCTGTCCGTGTCCCACTGTGTCTGTTAGACTCTGTCCGTGTCCCACTGTGTCTGTTAGACTCTGTCCGTGTCCCACTGTGTCTGTTAGACTCTGTCCGTGTCCCACTGTGTCTGTTAGACTCTGTCCGTGTCCCACTGTGTCTGTTAGACTCTGTCCGTGTCCCACTGTGTCTGTTAGTACTCTGTCCGTGTCCCACTGTGTCTGTTAGACTCTGTCCGTGTCCCACTGTGTCTGTTAGACTCTGTCCGTGTCCCACTGTGTCTGTTAGACTCTGTCCGTGTCCCACTGTGTCTGTTAGACTCTGTCCGTGTCCCACTGTGTCTGTTAGACTCTGTCCGTGTCCCACTGTGTCTGTTAGACTCTGTCCGTGTCCCACTGTGTCTGTTAGACTCTGTCCGTGTCCCACTGTGTCTGTTAGACTCTGTCCGTGTCCCACTGTGTCTGTTAGACTCTGTCCGTGTCCCACTGTGTCTGTTAGACTCTGTCCGTGTCCCACTGTGTCTGTTAGACTCTGTCCGTGTCCCACTGTGTCTGTTAGACTCTGTCCGTGTCCCACTGTGTCTGTTAGACTCTGTCCGTGTCCCACTGTGTCTGTTAGACTCTGTCCGTGTCCCACTGTGTCTGTTAGACTCTGTCCGTGTCCCACTGTGTCTGTTAGACTCTGTCCGTGTTCCACTGTGTCTGTTAGACTCTGTCCGTGTCCCACTGTGTCTGTTAGACTCTGTCCGTGTCCCACTGTGTCTGTTAGACTCTGTCCGTGTCCCACTGTGTCTGTTAGACTCTGTCCGTGTCCCACTGTGTCTGTTAGACTCTGTCCGTGTCCCACTGTGTCTGTTAGACTCTGTCCGTGTCCCACTGTGTCTGTTAGACTCTGTCCGTGTCCCACTGTGTCTGTTAGACTCTGTCCGTGTCCCACTGTGTCTGTTAGACTCTGTCCGTGTCCCACTGTGTCTGTTAGACTCTGTCCGTGTCCCACTGTGTCTGTTAGACTCTGTCCGTGTCCCACTGTGTCTGTTAGACTCTGTCCGTGTCCCACTGTGTCTGTTAGTCTCTGTCCGTGTCCCACTGTGTCTGTTAGACTCTGTCCGTGTCCCACTGTGTCTGTTAGACTCTGTCCGTGTCCCACTGTGTCTGTTAGAATCTGTCCGTGTCCCACTGTGTCTGTTAGACTCTGTCCGTGTCCCACTGTGTCTGTTAGACTCTGTCCGTGTCCCACTGTGTCTGTTAGACTCTGTCCGTGTCCCACTGTGTCTGTTAGACTCTGTCCGTGTCTCACTGTGTCTGTTAGACTCTGTCCGTGTCCCACTGTGTCTGTTAGACTCTGTCCGTGTCCCACTGTGTCTGTTAGACTCTGTCCGTGTCCCACTGTGTCTGTTAGACTCTGTCCGTGTCCCACTGTGTCTGTTAGACTCTGTCCGTGTCCCACTGTGTCTGTTAGACTCTGTCCGTGTCCCACTGTGTCTGTTAGACTGTCCGTGTCCCACTGTGTCTGTTAGACTCTGTCCGTGTCCCACTGTGTCTGTTAGACTCTGTCCGTGTCCCACTGTGTCTGTTAGACTCTGTCCGTGTCCCACTGTGTCTGTTAGACTCTGTCCGTGTCCCACTGTGTCTGTTAGTCTCTGTCCGTGTCCCACTGTGTCTGTTAGACTCTGTCCGTGTCCCACTCTGTCTGTTAGACTCTGTCCGTGTCCCACTGTGTCTGTTAGACTCTGTCCGTGTCCCACTGTGTCTGTTAGACTCTGTCCGTGTCCCACTGTGTCTGTTAGACTCTGTCCGTGTCCCACACGTCTGTTAGACTCTGTCCGTGTCCCACGTGTCTGTTAGACTCTGTCCGTGTCCCACTGTGTCTGTTAGACTCTGTCCGTGTCCCACACGTCTGTTAGACTCTGTCCGTGTCCCACACGTCTGTTAGACTCTGTCCGTGTCCCACTGTGTGAGTTGGTACTGTTTCTACTGGCTGGTTGTGTATTAAGGACCAGTTTCCCAGACACAGATTAGGTCTAGATTCTCCATAGTCCAGGACGAGACTTTGTCTGTCTGCCGGGGAAACCAATCTCTTGACCTCTTCTGAAGGGAACTCGGACGTTTGGCGGCGGAGGCAATGCCGGGGGAAACCTCGGTAATCCAGGCAGCCGGGACAGCTACCGACGAGGAGACCGAGGAGACAGGGACTCGTACCGGCAGAGACGAGAGGAGAGGACGGAGAGGACAGAGGAGTCCAGCCGTCCAGAAGGAAACTACAGAGAGCTCGGGAGTTACCGGGAACAACCAAACTACCGGGAACTAGGAAATTACCGCGAGCTGGTGAGGGCTTTGACATTTTGACCCAGTGTTTCCCTTAGCTCTGTATAGGCGGGTGGGTCTCTTTCTCTCTGTCTAAAAGCCCCCCCCCCCCCTCCCTCGCTCATTTCAGTTTTAATTGAAGATGTTTGAGGTCTTTGTGGTCAGGAGAAAAATTCAGGGAAAATATGCCTTGGCTCTCTGGTTTTGGGCTTGACCTGTCTACCCGTCACAACAACAAGTCAATTTAATTCAGTTGTTTAATCTAGATTCCTGGCTTGCAGTGAAAATGTCTCTGATTTGGTTTTTATTGAGCGTTTTGGTGTCAGAGTCAGAGGATGGTTTAGGGTCCTTTGTGGTCTGATTGTGAGATAATCTTGGGGACATCCTCATTGGTTTAAGACGGTGTGGGACTGGGCAGGCCTCAACAACAACCACAGCTAGTCTTTCATTCAGTTGTGTAATGTAGACTCCTGGCTTACAGTGAGACCCCTCCCTTCCTGTCTCCCAAAGGGCACCCTGTTCCCTATATAGTGCACTACTTTACGCCCTGTTCCCTATATAGTGCACTACTTTACACCCTATTCCCTATATAGTGCACTACTTTACACCCTATTCCCTATATAGTGCACTACTTTACACCCTGTTCCCTCTATAGTGCACTAGTTTTGCAAGTAGGGAATAGAATGCCATTTGGGACATGGGCTATGTTTCCACCTCAGTGCGTCTTGATGGGAGGGGTGGGGAGAGGAGGAGGGGGAGGAGGAGAGGTGGAGGGGGGGAGGGTGGGGACAGGAGAGGTGGAGGGGGGAGGAGGAGAGGGTAACGGATTAAGGAGATAATCTGAGGAGTCTCAATAGAATAGAAAGGCTGTTAATCTGGAGCAGACTACAGCTTCATTAACCCCCCCCCCCCCTTGAACTCCCCCTCTCTCTCTCTGGTCTTCATTAACCCCCCCCCTCCCCCCCATTTGAACTTCCCTCTCTCTCTCTCAATTCAAGGGGCTTTATTGGCATGGGAACATATGTTAACGTTGCCAAAGCAAGTGAAGTAGATAATATACAAAAGTGAAATAAATTATTCATTATTTATCTCTGCTACTATCCTCCCCCCTCATCCCATCCCTCCATCCTCCCTCCCATCCCTCCATCCCCCCTCATCCCATCCCTCCATCCTCCCTCCCATCCCTCCATCCCTCCATCCTTCCATCTCTCCATCCTCCCTCCCATCCTCCATCCCATCCCCCCCATCCCCCCTCCCATCCCTCCATCCTCCCTCCCATCCCTCCATCCCATCCCCCCATCCTCCCTCCCATCCCTCCATCCCCCCTCATCCCATCCCTCCATCCTCCCTCCCATCCTCCATCCCATCCCCCCATCCTCCCTCCCATCCCTCCATCCTCCCTCCCATCCTCCATCCCATCCCCCCATCCTCCCTCCCATTCCCTCCATTCCCTCCATCCTTCCATCTCTCCATCCTCCCTCCCATCCTCCATCCCATCCCCCCAATCCTCCCCATCCCTCCATCCTCCCTCCCATCCCTCAATCCTCCCTCCCATCCTCCACTCCCATCCTCCCTCCCATCCCTCCATCCTCCCTCCCATCCCTCCTCCTCCCTCCCATCACCCTCCATCCTCCTCCATCCTCCCTCCCATCCCTCCATCCTCCCTCATCCCTCCATCCTCCCCATCCCTCCATCCTCCATCCCATCCCCCCATCCTCCCTCCCATCCCTCCATCCTCCCTCCCATCCCTCCATCCTCCCTCCCATCCCTCCATCCTCACTCATCCCTCCCTCCTCCTCACTCATCCTCCCTCCCTCCATCCTCCCTCCCATCCCTCCATCCTCCCTCCCATCCCTCCATCCTCACTCATCATCCTCCCTACACCTCCTCCATCCTCCCTCCATCCTCCCCTCCCATCCCTCCATCCTCCCTCATCACATCCCCCTCCCATCCCTCCATCCTCACTCATCCTCCCTCCCATCCCTCCATCCTCACTCATCCTCCCTCCCATCCCTCCATCCTCACTCATCCTCCCTCCCATCCCTCCATCCTCACTCATCCTCCCTCCCATCCCTCCATCCTCCACCCCCCGTCCCATCTCTCCATTCTTCCTTCCCCTCTCCCATCCTCCATCCTCCCTCATCCTCCCTCCCTCCTCCCATCCCTCCATCCCCCCCCCCCCCCCTAGGTGGATGAGCGGGCCCTCGGGACATTATGGAGATGGGGTTTGATAAGGAGGATGCTCGTCAGGCCCTGATGGACACACACACAACATGGAGGTGGCTCTCAACAGTCTACTGACGGGGACCTTCAAACCCCCCCCACCCCCCGAGGAACCCAGCAGACCCCCCCCAGAGGTAAGCCCTGTCCCCCCCCACCCACCCAGATGTAAGCCCTGTTCCCCCCCCCCCACCCAGAGTAAGCCCTGTTCCCCTCCCCCCACCCAGAGGTAAGCCCTGTTCCCCCTCCCCCCACCCAGAGGTAAGCCCTGTTCCCCCTCCCCCACCCAGAGGTAAGCCCGTTTCCCCCTCCCCCCACCCAAGTAGCCCTGTTCCCCCCCCCCCACCCAGAGGTACCCTGTTCCCCCCCCCCCCCACCCAGAGGTAAACCCTGTTCCCCCTCCCCCACCCAGAGGTAAACCCTGTTCCCCCTCCCCCCACCCAGAGTAAACCCTGTTCCCCCCCCCACCCAGAGGTAGCCCTGTTCCCCCTCCCCCCACCCAGAGGTAAGCCCTGTTCCCCCTCCCCCCACCCAGAGGTAAGCCCTGTTCCCATCCCCCCACCCAGAGGTAATCCTGTTCCCATCCCCCCCACCCAGAGGTACGCCCTGTTCCCATCCCCCCACCCAGAGGTAATCCCTGTTCCCATCCCCCCCACCCGAGGTAATCCCTGTTCCCATCCCCCCCACCCAGAGGTAAACCCTGTTCCCATCCCCCCCACCCAGAGGTAATCCCTGTTCCCATCCCCCCCACCCAGAGGTAATCCCTGTTCCCATCCCCCCCACCCAGAGGTAATCCCTGTTCCCATCCCCCCCACCCAGATTAAGCCCTGTTCCCATCCCCCCCACCCAAGGAATCCCTGTTCCCATCCCCCCCACCCAGAGGTAATCCCTGTTCCCATCCCCCCCACCCAAGGTAAGCCCTGTTCCCATCCCCCCCACCCAGAGGTACCCTGTTCCCATCCCCCCCACCCAGGGTAATCCCTGTTCCCATCCCCCCCCCAGAGTAATCCTCCCCCCACCCAGAGGTAAGCCCCTCCCTGAAGAGATGCTGAAACACATGGACTACGTAATAACTATAGAATCCCATTGATAATGTGACTTTTCTGCTGCGTCTGTTTCCTCCATGCAGCAGACAGAGGAAGGGGTCGTGGCCGGGGTCGGGGTCGGTCCAGTAGGTTTGGGGGTGAGGATGAGGAGGAGGGAGCAGGAGGAAGACCGTCAGGACCCAGCACTCTGTTTGACTTCCGGAATCCAAGATGGGGAGCTTCTCCATACAAGGTACAGTTAGGGTCCTGTCCTTTACCATAGTCTCTCCCTACAAGGTACAGTTAGGGGTCCTGTCCTTCCTTTACCAATAGTCTTCTCCCTACAAGTACGTTAGGGTCCTGTCCTTCCTTTACCAATAGTCTTCTCCATACAGGTACAGTTAGGGTCCTGTCCTTTACCAATAGTCTTCTCCCTACAAGGTACAGTTAGGGGTCCTGTCCTTCCTTTACCAATAGTCTCCCTACAAGGTACAGTTAGGGGTCCTGTCCTTTACCAATAGTCTTCTCCATACAAGGTACAGTTAGGGGTCCTGTCCTTCCTTTACCAATAGTCTTCTCCCTACAAGGTACAGTTAGGGGTCCTGTCCTTTACCAATAGTCTTCTCCCTACAAGGTACAGTTAGGGGTCCTGTCCTTTACCAATAGTCTTCTCCCTACAAGGTACAGTTAGGGGTCCTGTCCTTCCTTTACCAATAGTCTTCTCCCTACAAGGTACAGTTAGGGGTCCTGTCCTTCCTTTACCATAGTCTTCTCCCTACAAGGTACAGTTAGGGGTCCTGTCCTTCCTTTACCAATAGTCTTCTCCCTACAAGGTACAGTTAGGGGTCCTGTCCTTCCTTTACCAATAGTCTTCTCCATACAAGGTACAGTTAGGGGTCCTGTCCTTTACCAATAGTCTTCTCCCTACAAGGTACAGTTAGGGGTCCTGTCCTTCCTTTACCAATAGTCTTCTCCCTACAAGGTACAGTTAGGGGTCCTGTCCTTTACCAATAGTCTTCTCCATACAAGGTACAGTTAGGGGTCCTGTCCTTTCCTTTACCAATAGTCTTCTCCCTACAAGGTACAGTTAGGGGTCCTGTCCTTTACCATAGTCTTCTCCCTACAAGTACAGTTAGGGGTCCTGTCCTTTACCTAGTCTTCTCCCTACAAGGTACAGTTAGGGGTCCTGTCCTTCCTTTACCAATAGTCTTCTCCCTACAAGGTACAGTTAGGGGTCCTGTCCTTCCTTTACCAATAGTCTTCTCCCTACAAGGTACAGTTAGGGGTCCTGTCCTTTACCAATAGTCTTCTCCCTACAAGGTACAGTTAGGGGTCCTGTCCTTCCTTTACCAATAGTCTTCTCCCTACAAGGTACAGTTAGGGGTCCTGTCCTTCCTTTACCAATAGTCTTCTCCCTACAAGGTACAGTTAGGGGTCCTGTCCTTCTTTACCAATAGTCTTCTCCCTACAAGGTACAGTTAGGGGTCCTGTCCTTCTAACCAATAGTCTTCTCCCTACAAGGTACAGTTAGGGGTCCTGTCCTTCCTTTACCAATAGTCTTCTCCCTACAAGGTACAGTTTAGGGGTCCTGTCCTTCCTTTACCAATAGTCTTCCCTACAATGGGTACAGTTAGGGTCCTGTCCTTCTTACCAATAGTCTTCTCCCTACAAGGTACAGTTAGGGTCCCTGTCCTTTACCAATAGTCTTCTCCCTACAAGGTACAGTTAGGGGTCCTTGTCCTTTACCAATAGTCTTCTCCCTACAAGGTACAGTTAGGGTCCTGTCCTTCCTTTACCAATAGTCCTTCTCCTACAAGGTACAGTTAGGGGTCCTGTCCTTTACCAATAGTCTTCTCCCACAGGTACAGTTAGGGGTCCGTCCTTCCTTAACCAATAGTCTTCTCCCATACAAGGTACAGTTAGGGGTCCTGTCTTCCTTTACCAATATTCTTCTCCCTACAAGGTACAGTTAGGGGTCCTGTCCTTTACCAATAGTCTTCTCCCTACAAGGTACAGTTAGGGGTCCTGTCCTTTACCTAGTCTTCTCCCTACAAGGTACAGTTAGGGGTCCTGTCTTCCTTTACCAATAGTCTTCTCCCTACAAGGTACAGTTAGGGGTCCTGTCCTTTACCAATAGTCTTCTCCCTACAAGGTACAGTTAGGGGTCCTGTCCTTCCTTTACCAATAGTCTTCTCCATACAAGGTACAGTTAGGGGTCCTGTCCTTCCTTTACCAATAGTCTTCTCCCTACAAGGTACAGTTAGGGGTCCTGTCCTTCCTTTACCATAGTCTTCTCCATACAAGGTACAGTTAGGGGTCCTGTCCTTTACCAATAGTCTTCTCCCTACAAGTACAGTTAGGGGTCCTGTCCTTTACCAATAGCTTTCCCTACAAGGTACAGTTAGGGGTCCTGTCCTTTACCATAGTCTTCTCCATACAAGGTACAGTTAGGGGTCCTGTCCTTCCTTTACCAATAGTCTTCTCCTACAAGGTACAGTTAGGGGTCCTGTCCTTCCTTTACCATAGTCTTCTCCCTACAAGGTACAGTTAGGGGTCCTGTCCTTCCTTTACCAATAGTCCTTCTCCCTACAAGGTACAGTTAGGGGTCCTGTCCTTTACCAATAGTCTTCTCCCTACAAGGTACAGTTAGGGGTCCTTTGTCCTTTACCAATAGTCTTTCTCCTACAAGGTACAGTTAGGGGTCCTGTCCTTCCTTTACCAATAGTCTTCTCCCTACAAGGTACAGTTAGGGGTCCTGTCCTTTACCAATAGTCTTCTCCTACAGTACAGTTAGGGGTCCTGTCCTTCCTTACCAATAGTCTTCTCCCTACAAGGTACAGTTAGGGGTCCTGTCCTTCCTTTACCAATAGTCTTCTCCTACAAGGTACAGTTAGGGTCCTTCCTTCCTTCCTTACCAATAGTCTTCTCCCTACAAGGTACAGTTAGGGGTCCTGTCCTTCTTTTACCAATAGTCTTCATCAGGGTTTTTGGCTACAGTTGAAACGTGTTGGTTAATAACAATAAAGAAATGTCTTTACTTCACTTTGCTCCTGAATTCATGCACCTTGGTCGGTGAGAGAGGTTGCAGCAGGGATCGTTCCCTTCCACTACCTTGTCCTGCTGTGGTGCCTGCTTCAACCTGACATTTTCACAAAGCACATAGCAGTTTGTTACACCTATTTGTGACATTTATTGAAAGGGGAATTTTCTATTACAGGGAGATAATCATTTTCTATGTTCCTGTTTATCTTTCTGATTCACACTCTTTTTTCCTCCAGCATCAAAGATCAACTGTCATTCAAAATTCCTTCAAATATTGTACATTTTTATAGGAAATAGATTTTTATAAAGAAACGATGGTGTGGTGTAAATCTGTGTTGGAGTGGGTAACTCTCCCGGCTCCGTGAACATGTACCGTTCCCCTCTGGAGACCAGGGTTCAACCTCCAAGTCTAGCTTTCACACTTTTGTTTCTTCGTAATATTTCATCCCCTTTGTTTCTGATCCATCTGTCCTAAAACAAATCAAATAGGTCATAACATGTTAATACAGAGCTCCACACTGTCTGGTACTGTAGTCTTGTCTCTGGTGTTATAGTTTTCTGGTGTTATAGTCTGGTGCTGTAGTCTCTGGTGTTATAGTCTGGTGCTGTATCTCCTCTGGTGTTATAGTCTCTGGTGTTATAGTCTCTGGTGCTGTAGTCTGGTGCGTAGTCCTCTGGTGTTAAGTCTCTGGTGTTATAGTCTCTGGTGCTGTAGTCCTGTCTCTGGTGTTATAGTCTTGGTGTTATAGTCCTGGTGCTGTAGTCCTGGTGTTAAGTCTGTCGTGTAGTCTCTGGTGTTATAGCTCTGGTGTTATAGTCTCTGGTGTTGTAGTCTCTGGTGTTATAGTCTCTGGTGCTGTAGTCTGGTGTTATAGTCTCTGGTGTTATAGTCTCTGGTGCTGTAGTCCTGTCTCTGGTGTTATAGTCTCTGGTGTTATAGTGTCTGGTGTTATTGTCTCTGGTCCTGTAGTCCTGTCTCTGGTGTTAGTCTCTGGTGTTATAGTCTCTGGTGTTATAGTCTCTGGTGTTATAGTCTCTGGTGCTGTAGTCCTGTCTCTGGTGTTATAGTCTCTGGTGTTATAGTCTCTGGTGTTATAGTCTCTGGTGTTGTAGTCTCTGGTGTTGTAGTCTCTGGTGTTGTAGTCTCTGGTGTTGTAGTCTCTGGTGCTGTAGACTCTGGTGCTGTAGTCCTGTCTCTGGTGCTGTAGTCCTGTCTCTGGTGCTGTAGTCCTGTCTCTGGTGCTGTAGTCCTGTCTCTGGTGCTGTAGTCCTGTCTCTGGTGTTGTAGTCTCTGGTGTTGTAGTCTCTGGTGTTGTAGTCTCTGGTGTTGTAGTCTCTGGTGTTGTAGTCTCTGGTGCTGTAGTCCTGTCTCTGGTGCTGTAGTCCTGTCTCTGGTGTTATAGTCTCTGGTGCTGTAGTCCTGTCTCTGGTGTTATAGTCTCTGGTGTTATAGTCTCTGGTGTTATAGTCTCTGGTGTTGTAGTCTCTGGTGTTGTAGTCTCTGGTGTTGTAGTCTCTGGTGCTGTAGTCCTGTCTCTGGTGCTGTAGTCCTGTCTCTGGTGCTGTAGTCCTGTCTCTGGTGCTGTAGTCCTGTCTCTGGTGCTGTAGTCCTGTCTCTGGTGCTGTAGTCCTGTCTCTGGTGCTGTAGTCCTGTCTCTGGTGCTGTAGTCCTGTCTCTGGTGTTGTAGTCTCTGGTGTTGTAGTCTCTGGTGCTGTAGTCCTGTCTCTGGTGCTGTAGTCCTGTCTCTGGTGTTGTAGTCTCTGGTGTTGTAGTCTGATGTTGTAGTCTGATGTTATAGTCTCTGGTGCTGTAGTCCTGTCTCTGGTGTTATAGTCTCTGGTGCTGTAGTCCTGTCTCTGGTGTTATAGTCTCTGGTGCTGTAGTCCTGTCTCTGGTGTTGTAGTCCTGTCTCTGGTGTTATAGTCTCTGGTGCTGTAGTCCTGTCTCTGGTGCCGTAGTCCTGTCTCTGGTGTAGTAGTCCTGTCTCTGGTGTTATAGTCTCTGGTGCTGTAGTCCTGTCTCTGGTGCCGTAGTCCTGTTTCTGGTGCCGTAGTCCTGTCTCTGGTGCTGTAGTCCTGTCTCTGGTGCTGTATGTCTCTGTGCTGTAGTCCTGTCCTGGTGCTGTAGTCCTCTCTGGTGCCGTATCCTGTCTCTGGTGCCGTAGTCCTGTCTCTGGTGCCGTAGCCTCTGGTGCGTAGTCCTGTCTCTGTGCTGTTGTTTCTGGTGCAGTAGTCCTGTCCTCTGGTGCTGTTGTCTCTGGTGCAGTAGTCCTGTCTCTGGTGCTGTTGTTTCTGGTGCAGTAGTCCTGTCTCTGGTGCTGTAGTCCTGTCTCTGGTGCAGTAGTCCTGTCTCTGGTGCCGTAGTCCTGTCTCTGGTGCCGTAGTCCTGTTTCTGGTGCCGTAGTCCTGTCTCTGGTGCCGTAGTCCTGTTTCTGGTGCCGTAGTCCTGTCTCTGGTGCTGTAGTCCTGTCTCTGGTGCTGTAGTCCTGTCTCTGTCGTATGTCCTGTCTCTGGTGCTGTAGTCCTGTCTCTGGTGCCGTAGTCCTGTCTCTGGTGCCGTAGCCTCTGGTGCTGTAGTCCTGTCTCTGGTGCTGTTGTTTCTGGTGCAGTAGTCCTGTCCTCTGGTGCTGTTGTCTCTGGTGCAGTAGTCCTGTCTCTGGTGCTGTTGTTTCTGGTGCAGTAGTCCTGTCCTCTGGTGCTGTAGTCCTGTCTCTGGTGCTGTTGTTTCTGGTGCAGTAGTCCTGTCTCTGGTGCTGTTGTTTCTGGTGCAGTACTCCTGTCTCTGGTGCTGTAGTCCTGTCTCTGGTGCAGTAGTCCTGTCTCTGGTGCCGTAGTCCTGTCTCTGGTGCTGTTGTCTCGGGTGCAGTAGTCCTGTCTCTGGTGCAGTAGTCCTGTCCTCTGGTGCAGTAGTCCTGTCCTCTGGTGCTGTAGTCCTGTCCTCTGGTGCTTTGTTTCTGGTGATAGTCCTGTCTCTGGTGCTGTTGTTTCTGGTGCTGTAGTCCTGTCTCTGGTGCCGTAGTCCTGTCTCTGGTGCCGTAGTCTCTGGTGCCGTAGTCCTGTCTCTGGTGCCGTAGTCTCTGGTGCTGTAGTCCTGTCTCTGGTGCTGTTGTCTCTGGTGCAGTAGTCCTGTCTCTGGTGCTGTTGTCTCTGGTGCAGTAGTCCTGTCCTCTGGTGCTGTAGTCCTGTCTCTGGTGCCGTAGTCCTGTCTCTGGTGCCGTAGTCTCTGGTGCTGTAGTCCTGTCTCTGGTGCTGTTGTCTCTGGTGCAGTAGTCCTGTCTCTGGTGCTGTTGTCTCTGGTGCAGTAGTCCTGTCCTCTGGTGCAGTAGTCCTGTCCTCTGGTGCAGTAGTCCTGTCCTCTGGTGCCGTAGTCCTGTCCTCTGGTGCCGTAGTCCTGTCTCTGGTGCTGTAGTCCTGTCTCCGGTGCTGTAGTCCTGTCCTCTGGTGCTGTAGTCCTGTCTCTGGTGCTGTAGTCCTGTCCTCTGGTGCTGTAATCCTGTCTCTGGTGCCGTAGTCCTGTCTCTGGTGCCGTAGTCCTGTCTCTGGTGCCGTAGTCCTGTCTCTGGTACCGTAGTCCTGTCTCTGGTATCGTAGTCCTGTCTCTGGTGCTGTAGTCCTCTGGTGGTTATAGTGAGGAGCCAGCCAGATGGTCTGTGTGTCTCTCTACAGAGGGTATTAAGCTGTATTAAACAGTGCTGTAGTCCTCCTCTCCTCTGGTGGTTGTATAGTGAGGGAGCCAGCCAGATGGTCTGTGTGTCTCTCTACAGAGGGTATTAAGCTGTATTAAACAGTGCTGTAGTCCTGTCCCTCTGGGGTGTTATAGTGAGGAGCCAGCCAGATGGTCTGTGTGTCTCTCTACAGAGGGTATTAAGCTGTATTAAACAGTGCTGTAGTCCTGTCTCTCCTCTGGTGGTTATAGTGAGGAGCCAGCCAGATGGTCTGTGTGTCTCTCTACAGAGGGTATTAAGCTGTATTAAACATGGTGTAGTCCTGTCCTCTGGTGGTTATAGTGAGGAGCCAGCCAGATGGTCTGTGTGTCTCTCTACAGAGGGTATTAAGCTGTATTAAACAGTGCTGGTAGTCCTCTCCTCTGGTGGTTATAGTGAGGAGCCAGCCAGATGGTCTGTGTCTCTCTACAGAGGGTATTAAGCTGTATTAAACAGTGCTGTAGTCCTGTCCTCTGGTGGTTATAGTGAGGAGCCAGCCAGATGGTCTGTGTGTCTCTCTACAAGGTATTAAGCTGTATTAAACAGTGCTGTAGTCCTCTCCTCTGGTGGTTATAGTGAGGAGCCAGCCAGATGGTCTTGTGTGTCTCTACAGAGGGTATAAGCTGTATTAAACAGTGCTGTAATCCTGTCCTCTGGTGGTTATAGTGAGGAGCCAGCCAGATGTCTGTGTGTCTCTCTACAGAGGGTATTAAGCTGTATTAAACAGTGCTGTAGTCCTGTCCTATCCTCTGGTGGTTATAGTGAGGAGCCAGCCAGATGGTCTGTGTGTCTCTCTACAGAGGGTATTAAGCTGTATTAAACAGTGCTGTAGTCCTGTCCTCTGGTGGTTATAGTGAGGAGCCAGCAGATGTCGTGTGTCCTCTCAGAGGGTATAAGCTGTATTAAACAGTGTGTAGTCCTGTCCCTCCTCTGGTGGTTATAGTGAGGAGCAGCCAGATGGTCTGTGTCCTCCTACAGAGGGTATAAGCTGTATTAAACAGTGGTGTAGTCCTGTCCTCTGGTGGTTATAGTGAGGAGCCAGCCAGATGGTCTGTGTGTCCTCTCTACAGAGGTATTAAGCTGTATTAAACAGTGGTGTAGTCCTGTCCTCTGTGGTTATAGTGAGACCAGCCAGATGGTCTGTGTGTCTCTCTACAGAGGGTATTAAGCTGTATAACAGTTCTGTATCCTGTCCTCTCTCTGGTGGTTATAGTGAGGAGCCAGCCAGATGGTCTGTGTGTCTCTACAGGGAGGGTATTAAGCTGTATTAAACAGTGCGTGTAGTCCTCTCTCTCCTCTGTGGTTATAGTGAGGAGCCAGCCAGATGGTCTGTGTGTCCTCTACAGAGGGTATTAAGCTGTATTAAACAGTGCTGTAGTCCTGTCCTCTGGTGTTTTATAGTGAGGAGCCACCAGATGGTCTGTGTGTCTCTACAGAGGGTATTAAGCTGTATTAAACAGTGCTGTAGTCCTGTCCTCTGGTGGTTATAGTGAGGAGCCAGCCAGATGGTCTGTGTGTCCTCTCTACAGGGGTATTAAGCTGTATTAAACAGGGTGTAGTCCTGTCCCTCCTCTGGTGGTTATAGTGAGGAGCCAGCCAGATGGTCTGTGTGTCTCTCTACAGAGGTATTAAGCTGTATTAAACGTGCTGTAGTCCTCTCCTCTGGTGGTTATAGTGAGAGCCAGCCAGATGGTCTGTGTGTTCTCTACAGAGGGTATTAAGCTGTATTAAACAGTGGTGTAGTCCTGTCCCCTCCTCTGGTGGTTATAGTGAGGAGCCAGCCAGATGGTCTGTGTGTCTCTCTACAGAGGGTATTAAGCTGTATTAAACAGTGGTGTAGTCCTCTCCTCTGGTGGTTATAGTGAGGAGCCAGCCAGATTGGTCTGTGTGTCTCTCCAGAGGGTATTAAGCTGTATTAAACAGTGCTGTATTGTCCTCTCCTCTGGTGGTTATAGTGAGGAGCCAGCCAGATGGTCTGTGTGTGTCTCTCTACAAGGGGTATTAAGCTGTATTAAACAGTGCTGTAGTCCTCTCCTCTGGTGGTTATAGTGAGGGAGCCAGCCAGATGGTCTGTGTGTCTCTACAGAGGTATTAAGCTGTATTAAACAGTGCTGTAGTCCCTGTCCTCTGGTGGTTATAGTGAGGACCAGCCAGATGGTCTGTGTGTCTCTCTACAGAGGGTATTAAGCTGTATTAAACAGTGCTGTAGTCCTTCCTCTGGTGGTTATAGTGAGGAGCCAGCCAGATGGTCTGTGTGTCTCTCTACAGAGGGTATTAAGCTGTATTAACAGTGCTGTAGTCCTCTCCTCGGTGTGTTATAGTGAGGAGCCAGCCAGATGGTCTGTGTGTCTCTCTACAGAGGGTATTAAGCTGTATTAAACAGTGCTGTAGTCCTGCTCTCCTCTGTGGTTATAGTGAGGAGCCAGCCAGATGGTCGTGTGTGTCTCTCTACAGAGGGTATTAGCTGTATTAAAACAGTGCTGTATCCGTCCTCTCCTCTGGTGGTTAGTGAGGAGCCGCCAGATGGTCTGTGTCTCTCTACAGAGGGTATTAAGCCTGTATTAAACAGTGCTGTATCTGTCCTCTCCTCTGGTGGTTATAGTGAGGAGCCAGCCAGATGGTCTGTGTGTCTCTCTACAGAGGGTATTAAGCTGCTAAAAAAAAAAAAAAAAGTTG